>NC_142938.1:68450415-68465415 GCF_046866305.1 Octopus bimaculoides | reverse complement strand
TCCTTTGCCTTTGGTTTACTCAAACATTGTTTTACAAAGTTTGCCTCATCTTGATGTTGCCATAGTCTTAGTTACTTAAAGTTATAGTGTTCACCACATTAAATATATTAGCAATTCACTTTATTATAATCTTATATATTCTCCCCACCTTTCTAACTGTCTCTCTCTCTCCCTCTATCTATCTATCTATCTATCTATCTATCTATCTCTCTACCTATCTATCTATCTATCTATCTATCTATCTATCTATCTATCTATCTATCTATCTATCTATCTATCTATCTATCTTATTTCTTTACTGCCCACAAGGGGCTACACATAGATGGGACAAACAAGGACAGACAAATGGATTAAGTCAATTATATTGACTCCAGTGCGTAACTGGTACTTATTTAATCAACCCCGAAAGGATGAAAGGCAAAGTTGACCTCGGCAGAATTTGAACTCAGAATGTAGTGGCAGACGAAATACCACTAAGCATTTCATCCAGCATGCTAACGTTTCTTCCAGCTCGCCGCCTTGATCTATCTATCCATCTATCTATCTACCTATCTACCTACCTATTTATGTATCTATGTATGTATGTATCTATCTATCTATCTATTTATTTGTCTATCTATCCATCCATCTATCAGTCTGTCTGTTTATCTATCTGCCTGTCTATCTGTCTGTCTGTCTATCTATCTATCTCATACACTTTGCTTCTTACTAGCAATTTCAAAAGATATTTTCATGGGAAAACAACCTTCATTAAGAGGGTACATGTGTGAGTGTGTATGTGTGTGTGTGTGTACATGCGTGCATGTGTGTTTGTGTGTGCATGCGTGCATGTGTGTTTGTGTGTGTGTGTGTGTGTGTGTGTGTGTGTGTGTGGAGTGTTGGCTGTTTTCAAGTAAAATGTTGGTTATTCTCCAATGAATGACATTTCAATAATTCTATTCGAAAAAAAAAAAACTGGAAATTGTATCATTAATTGCTTATGTGTCATTGTCACTGTCGTCATCATTGTTTTCCTCCTCTTCATTCCACCACCACCACCACCACCACCACCATTACTACCATCAACACTATCATCATCATCGCTTCCTTCCCCCCATCACAACCACAACGACAATAACCATTGCAATAACCACCACCACCACCACCACCATCATGACCATCACATTTTGACCACTGCCACCAGCAGTAGCAGCAGCAACAGCAACACTGCCACCACCACCACCATCATGACTGCTACCATCTCTAGCCCCCTCCACCACCACCACCATCACCGTCATCTTTTTTTTTTAAGATGTTAACATCCGTTAAGTAGGTGCACTTCAAGGAAGTTGTTGGTGTTTAAATATTACAACAGACACTTCTGCAACAACAATTACAAACAAACAAAAAGCAGGAAACAATTAAAAAACAAAATCTCTATTTATTAAGAAAATTGGAAGTTTTCCAACGGAACAGAAATGGTAATGCAGCAGACTGAAATGGCATTACAAGAACAACACTATCAGAATTTATCCCTAATCGTCATAATAATAACCTTTATTTCTCCAATCTGACCCCTTCGCATTGGTAAAGTTTTTGTAAAGGTGAAAGGTATACTTCAATGAATTTGTTCACTGCTTCTATTTCTATGTCTTAGAAGCAAAACAGCAAAAAATGGTGGAGGGACAGCCGAGTCCTCACTAACCCATGTTGTTTCTGTTTGTTCAAGGCAACATCACAAAAGAGGTGAATGCAAGAGAAAGTGATGAAGATGAGACAATGGTAGCAAGAGGGTGCTTAAGTATTTCAGGAGTCTTAGGACTCACAATGCCAGAACTTAATCCAGTTTCCATGGTATAAAAGTGACAGAGATAACAACTCCCCTGGATGGGACACCAGTCCATTGCAGAATTAACTTCCCAGTTATTGCTGGAATTCATTTACAGCTGAGTGGACTGGAGCAAGATAAAATGAAGTATTTGCCTCAAGGACAAACACACAGCCTGGTCCAGGAATCAGAACTATGAGATTCTATTCATCAGTGCAACACCCTAATCACTAGACCAAGCATCTTTGCTAAGAAGGTGCAAGGGGAGAAATTACGAAGGGCAAAATAGAGTGATGGAAGGCAAGAGAGTGATAAAGGAGGTAATAATGGTTCCAAATTTTGGAACAAAGCCTGTAATTTGTGGGTGAGAGTAAGTTAATTACATCAAGCTCAGTAATCAACAAATGGTACTTATTTTATCAACCCCGAAAGTATGAAAGGTAAGGTTGACCTTGGCAGATTGATAGAGGAGGTAATATTGATAGATAATAATTGAAAGCTACATGCTGGTTGTTGGTAAGGAGGTTGAATTTGAAAAGCTAGTGATACCGTTTGTAGCTACCATCAATTAATAGATGTTAAAACCCTGTGAATTATTATTTATTTAATAATTTTGTTACAAACTACAGTATATTTCGAACTTGAAATCTTGTCAAATGAGTGCTTGAATAGAAACAGTTAAAGAATATAACGAATATTAAATAGCAAAAAATAATAGTTATCGTTGGAAAAATTTAGTTGGAAGTAGGGTCAGAGAAATATAAACACAGCAAAAAAGTAAAAAGATGGATGAGTTAAGGAAACTGCCAAATAAGGAAGTGTTCTGTCAGTAATATTCAAGTTCTAATAAGTTTTATATACCAAAATATTATATATACATTGATGCAAGTATGGCCAATGGGGTAAGATGTTTGTTCAGCAATCTTGAGGTCCTGGGTTTGTGCCAAAGCAGACATAGAACCTGGTGGAGCCCTCTGGATTATCAGTTCTTCTTGAACCATCCAACCCATGCCAGCATGGACAAAAGGACATTAAATGATGATGTGATTATGATAATGGTGTATGATACACTTCTTTAGTTTCTTTTGGCTAAATCCACTTGGGCTATAGTAGATCACACTTGCTCAAGTGGGACTGAATCCAAGACTACACGGAAGCAAACTTCTTGTGTCACTTTGATGGCATATGATGCTCTCTAACTCAATAATAATTAAAATTTCAAAATTTGGCACAAGGACAGCAATTTTGGGGAATGGGGTAAGTCAATTACCATGACTCCAGTGCTCAACCGGTTCTTATTTTATCGACCCTAAAAAGATGAAAGGCACAGTCAACCTTAGAACATAAAACCAATGGAAATGTCACTATGCTTTTTCTCCTGTGCACTATACCAATTCTATCAGTTCACCATCTTAATAATATCATTATCAATAATAATAAAACAATGGTAAAGATCTTACCTCAAGTCTTTTCACATGTTTCTGTACTTGTTGTCCCTTCTTTGCCAACGTACTACTGATATAGTTGATAATAAGAGCAATATAAGCCAAACCAATGACAATCCAAGCATAAGTGACAATTCGGTAAACATTAGTGCTAGCTTCGTCAGTCTCACTTTTCTCTCCAATCCCTGTTAAAGGCAAAAAAGAAAAGAAAATTATTCAAAGCATTAACCCATTAGCATTTAAACCGGCCATATCAATCCTAAATATTTTGTTTTATGTTCAAACTGACCAGATCAGGCCTCTCACACTTACCCTGCAATGTCATTCTAGAAATAAATGATCACATCATCAAAACCTAAAAGCTACATATATTCTTTTCTACTCTAAGCACAAGGCCCGAAATTTTTGGAGAGACGACCAGTCGATTAGATCGACCCCAGTACGCAACTGGTACTTAATTTATCAACCCCGAAAGGATGAAAGGTAAAGTCGACCCCGGCAGAATTTGAACTCAGAACGTAAAGACAGACAAAATACCTATTTCTTTACTGCCCACAAGGGGCTACACACAGAGGGGACAAACAAGGACAGACAAACGGATTAAGTCGATTACATCAACCCTAGTGCGTAACTGGTACTTAATTTATCGACCCCGAAAGGATGAAAGGTAAAGTCGACCCCGGCAGAATTTGAACTCAGAACGTAAAGACAGACAAAATACCGCTAAGCATTTCGCCCGGTGTGCTAACGTTTCTGCCAGCTCGCCACCTTTCAAAGCTACATATATTGTATGATTGAATCAAAACAATATGAATAAATAAGCAGAATATTTGACAGAGTAATCTGAATGTTATTGGGTGAAACAGATCTTGTTTATAATAATTTACATACTATCTACATGATGAGCTGGTTGCATAGGGTTTAGGTACGCTACAACTTACATTATGTTCCAGAGAAGTGCCTACAGCATGCGAAAGGCCAACTTAGATGACTGGGTTATTTACATTATTTACATTTGACAGATATTTGTCCTCATCTTGTTTGTTGTTAACACAACGTTTCAGCTGATATACCCTCCAGCCTTCATCAGGTGTCTTGGGGAAATTTCGAACTTGGGTTCTCATTCCTAAGGTACTTTTCAATGTTATTATTATTATTATTATTATTATTATTATTCAGGTCACTGCCTGGAATTGAACTCAGAATCTTGGGGTTAGTAGCCCGCGCTCTTAACCACTACGCCATATGCCCGTGGACAAATATCCGTCAAATGTAAATAATGTAAATAATGTACATAATTCCTCATCTCTTAAATATAGAACTGTTATAATTGACTGGGGTTTATTTACATTAATTTACATCATGACAAGAAAATAGGAAGAGACTGAAAGCAACCCATAATGACAAGACGGTATGCATGGATAACAGCAGCCACCACCACCACCATCACCACCACCACCACCACCACCACCACCGCTGCTGCCACTGCCACCACCATCACCACCACCACCACCACCACCGCTGCCGCCACTGCCACCACCGCCACTACCACCACCACCTCTGCCGCCACTGCCACCACCACCGCTGCCGCCACTGCCACCGCCGCCACTACCACCACCACCGCTGCCGCCACTGCCACCGCCGCCACTACCACCACCATTACCAACATCACCATCACCACCACCACTGCTGCCGCCACTGCCACCACCGCCACTACCACCACCATTACCACCACCACCGCTGCCGCCACTGCCACAGCCGCCACTACCACCACCACTACCAACATCACCATCACCATCACCACCACCACCGCTGCTGCCACTGCCACCGCCGCCACTACCACCACCACGACAACGACAACCACCACCACGACGACGACGACAACGACCACCACCACAACTGTTGCAGCTGCTGCCTTCTCCACCACTGCCACCACCATCACCACTACCATGCTACCATCACAACCACCATCACTGCTGCCACTGCCACTGCCACCATCACCACCGCTGCTGCTACTGCCACTGTAGCCGCAACTGTCGACACCACTTCCACCACCACTACAGCAATAACATCAACAACAACAACAACAACAACAACAAGAGGAACTTACCAACAACATAATCCCCAAAGCCAATGGTACTAAGAGTGATAAAACAGAAATATATAGCATCTAAGATCGTCCATTTTTCCACCGCTTGAAAAATAAGCGCAGGAGCTACAAACAGTAACGTCAACCCCAGAATAATGATAATGGCCATGTTTGCGGCTTTGTTAATGATTGGTTTACGCGAAAAAAGGCTCAAGTTGTTGATTTTGTTAGCAACATCCTTCAGCTTGTCTCCGACATGTCCCAACATGACAAGAGTCAACGGGATGCCTATCAGAGCATATATGATCACCACAATTTTGCCGGCATCTGTCACAGGAGCCATGACGCCATAACCTACAAGGAAAAGAAGAAAAGAGACAAAATATTAAATGAATTAGGAGAAAAAAACAATTCTGTATTTGAGATGAAGGAAAGAAAGGGGAAGAAGAAACAACAAAAATAAATAAAACAAGACATTAAAAATGATCCTTTCTACTAAAGGCACAAGGCCTGAAATTTGGGGGCGGGGTAAGTTGATTACATTGACCCCAGTACTCAACTGGTACTTAATTTATCGACCCTGGAAGGCTGAAAGGCAAAGTCAACCTCGGCGGAATTTGAACCCAGAGCGTAGTGACAGGCAAAAGAGCAATAAGCATTTTGTCCAGTGTGCTAACGATTCTGCCAGTTTGCTGTCTTAAGATGTTAAAATAATGCAATGTCCCACTGTGTCACTGTGTGGCACCTTGAACAAGTGTCTTCTATCATAGCCTCAGGCTGACCAAAGCTTTGTGAGTGGATTTGCTAGATGGAAACTGAAAGAAGCCCTGTTGTACATGTGTGTGTATGTGTGCATGTGCATGTGTGTGTGTGCGTGTGTATGTGTGTGCATGCCTTGAAGTCTGTTTCTTTATTCTATTGCTGAAACTGCTAAGTTATGGGGGGGGGGGGACATATGCAAAACAGCATTGGTTGCTAAGCAGTGGCAGCAGCGGCAGTGGTGGAGCATAAACAAGCGCAACAACACACACATATATACACAATGGGATTCCACACAGTTTCCATCTAACAAATTAATTCACAAGACAATGGGTGGCCCATTACTTAAGTAAGAGACATTTGGCTCAAGTACTATGTAGTGGGACTGAATCCAAAACTACGTTGCTGCAAAACGACCACACAGCCATGAGTTAATTTGGTTATATTCTTGAATTCTATGATAATTTCTCCAGCCAATCATCTTTGATTGGCATTAATAGACAAAAAGAAAAGTTAAATTTTTACACCTGAAGGTGTCATGGAATATTCCAGAGCCTTTTGGTGGGTTTATAAGAAACCCATAGTTCAGTTCTCTATAAGGAGTCTATTTATTGTGTTCAAAAGCTGTGTCTTAACAGCATTATAGACCCCTGGAAAATAAATGCACTGGGCCTTTTAGTATATATTTATTGCTAGAAAACTACAACATATATAAATCAGAATTGGGCCCCTAGACCCATGAAGTCTCTGAGCACTAGACCCTATAATATTTATTTATTAACAGGAAACCACAACATACTTAGATCAGAACTGGGCCCCACAAGACCTGTGAGGCTCCCAGGCAAATCAATGCACAGGACTCCATAGAATATATATTTATTAACAGCAAGCTACAACATACATAGGTCAAAGATGGGCCTCTAGACCAACGAGGACCCTGGGAAAAATCAATGTATTGGACCCTATAGTATAAGTTTATTGACAGCAAGCCACATCATACATAGCTTACAGCTGGCCCCTAGACCCACGAAGCCCCTAGGCATATCAGCGCACTAGGCCCTATAAAATGTATTTATTGACAGCAAACTACAGCATACATAGATTAGAATTAGGCCCCTAAACCCATGAGCCCCACTGGCAAATCAATGTACTGGACCCAACAAATATTTATTAGCATCAAGTCACAGCATACATAGATCAGAATTATGCCCCTAGATTTTTGTGGCCCTTGGGCAACTAACTGCCTAGCATGCCCATACCTTAGCACAGCATGTTTGATGCAATAATCCTAAACCCTCAACTTCCTCTTTAAGGGAGTTTCTCTCTGCAACAAGAGACTATGCCCTCGACTTCTATGGGATAATTCCAGACACATGTTTTGACAATTTCATTATTTGATTTTTTACATATGCAAGGCAGGAATACGAAAAGATGCACATTGTGTATATTAAAAATATTTAATGCTGCTAATAAACATTGTTGAGGATAATTTTTTCTCTTATCAATTATTCAACATGTTAAACATAATGTCATTATGTATCATCATCATCATCATCGTTTAACGTCCGCTTTCCATGCTAGCATGGGTTGGACGATTTGACTGAGGACTGGTGAAACCGGATGGCAACACCAGGCTCCAGTCTGATTTGGCAGAGTTTCTACAGCTGGATGCCCTTCCTAACGCCAACCACTAGATATATATATATATATATATATATATATATATATATATATATATATATATATGTATGCTGAGACACACAGTTGCACACCCACACAATGATACACACCCACTATATACACACTGTGGATGAAATAAACAATAATGCCTCACCATCTAGCATTCAAACACAGACATAAAAATACATTATGTGTATGTATACACGTATATGTGCATACATACATATAACATGCATACATATATATTCATATATATATATATATATATATATATATATATATATATATATATATATATATTTATTTAAAAGCAGCAGAGATATAACAAAAAACTGTTACTTGGAGTTTCACGTTCCCATTCAACGGACAGTTTTGTTAGAATAGTGTAGTCAAGATTTGTTTTCTTAGGAGTGGCCACTCCTAAGAATACAAATCTTGACCACACTATTCAATTTACAAAGAAAGTACTAATTTGTGGTCACAGTCAGTTGAACTTATGCTACCAGAACCAAACGATATTACCACATGTTCTTGCAGGAAAAAGTAAAATAAACTATGAATGTTAATCTTAATTTTAATTCAAATTTACATTTCTTTTAATAGTGCTTTTCCCTTTACATATTCCATTTTGGTACATATTTTTGATAAGGTTTTTCAAAAAACCGAAGCATGTAAAAGGAAAATTAAAATGTACCCAATTTTAAGAAAGTAGCATTTTCGTTCTTGTTTTTCATAAATATCTACTTACTCATGTTTTACCTCTACAGATCTTTTCAAATATATATACATACATACATACATACATATGTATATATGTATGTATGTAGACATATGTGTTATCATCATCATTTAATGTCCATTGTCCATGCTGGCATGGCTTGGATGGTTTGACCATGGCTGGCTAACCAGAAGATTGCACCAGACTTCACTATCTGTTTTGTCAAAGTTTTCATAGCTGGGTGCCCTTTCTAACACCAGCACCCTTACAAAGTGGACTGAATGCTTTTTACATGGCACCAGCACAAGCATATATATGTATGTATGTGTATATATATATATATATATATATATATATATATATATATATATATATATATATATATAAGCACAAGCATGACTGTGTGGTAAGAAGTTGTTTGCTTCCCAACCTCATGGCTCCCGGTTCAGTCCTACTGTATCTCCTTGTGCAAGTACCTTTAACTATAGCTCTGAGCTGACTAAAGCCTTGTGAGTGGATTTGGTAGATGGAAACTGAAAGAAGCCCATCGTATAATGTGTGCGTGTGCATGTGTTTGTGTATGATGTGTGTGTGTGTTTGTGCGCGCGCATGCCTTTGAATATGTGCTTGTCCACCCACCGTGTCAGTGTGTTTATATCCTTGCAACCTAGTGGTTCAGCTAAAGAGACTGATAGAATAAGTACCAGGCTTAAAAAATGGAAATAAGCCCATGTTCTAGCATGGCCACAGTCTATTAACTGAAACAAGTAAAAAAAAACACAAGAATAAAAGACTGCATATGCACATAAAAAAGATTTGAAGTGATGCCAAAGTGGGACTTAATAGAATTCCCTATGAGAAAAGTGTACAGGTTTTAGGTAACATGATATAGTAGGACACTTGGTATTTAACTTGGTGTCTATGAATTCAAGCTTGGCAATGAGAATTGGATTACACAGCAAACTAAATTTAGAAACTGAAATTTCAGTTTAATGACTCAATAAATAAGAATGAAAGGAAGTATGAGAGGAAGTATGTATGGAGGTCTTTGCAAAATGTATATGATTATTTTCAATGTGACATTGAAATCACATGTAAATGGCTCCTTTCCCCAGAAAAGGAAAGATTTGGCTGCTATTTCTTGCACGCCCTGCTACCACATAATAGGTATTTCGGGTCCTTTATCACAAATAGCTGTTACGTGGTAGGAGGGTGTGCTAGAAATAGCAGCCAAATCTTAGGAGATGAGATACATTGAATGCACTAAAAAAAAAACTATGGAAAAAAATTATTTTAGACTGAGGTTATGAACGGGTCTTTTATGAAATATTTGCCATATTTTTAAAGTTATTTTCATTTTAAAATATTTTTTAAATATGCCAAAAAAATTTTTGTAATGGTATTCACTTGAAAATAATTTTAAAAACATTAAACTATTGTCTGTTTAAAGAAAGCTAAAATATAAATACTTACTGTACAAACAACTTACATTTTTGAAATCACACTCACTTAAAAATATTTCTGAATGATTAAATTAGTGTTTAACAAAGGCAAAAAGAGAAACATTTACTGTAAAAAACAAATCATATTTTTTGTTGCCAAGTCACTGTGTCTAATTGAAAGGTAAGAGTTTCTTCCCTTTCAGGATTAAGTTATTGTCAGAGAATTTTCCCATTATGCACCATTTTAGCAAGTGATGGTTAGTGACAGGAAGAGCATCTAGCCATAGAAAACCTGCCTCAACAAACTCCACCTAACCGGTGCAAGCATGGAAAATAGGACATTAAAACAATAATGAATGTGATGATGATGAATGAGAAGTATAATTTACTGATTGTTGTCAGTCTTTTTAACTATAAAAATGCAAATACGAGCCTGGTGTTGCCATCCGGTTTCACCAGTCCTCAGTCAAATCGTCCAACCCATGCTAGCATGGAAAGCGGACGTTAAACGATGATGATGATGATGATGATGATGACAGGTGTAGCTGGTAAGCTGGCAAAGAGAGAGGTGTATATGAATGAGAAAGCGGTACAACTTACCGATTGTTGTCACTGTTGTTACCACAAAACAGAAAGATCCGGAAAATGTCCATCGGTTTGTCACATGGCTTTTCCCCTGAATAACATTATAAGCATAGAGAGGGTCACTGGCGATGGCTTCTAGGAAACTGGCAAGTCTTTCCTTGTCAAGACATGAGTGATTGGCTGCAATGAGAAAGATAAGTCTGTAAATAATCATTATTATTGTCATCGTCATCGTCATCATCATCATCATCTTCACTACCATCACATCTTTATCATTACTATCATCATCACCACCGCCACCACCACCTCCACCATCATCATCATCATCGACAGCAACAGCAGCATCACTGCCACCACCTCCACCTCCACCACAGTTATCCTCATCAACAGTAGCAGCATCACTGATACCACCACCACCACCCTCCTCCTCCTCCTCCTCCTCATCATCACCACCATCATCTTCATGATGATGATGATGATGACAACACCAATATCGACACGCACTCATTTTTAATCATTTGAATTCTTCCTCTAAAGAAGGAGTTGGTTTCTAACAAAGATAGAAAGCTCCATCTTTGGAATGTAAATAACGTAAACTATGTCACATTTTAAACCTGAGATAAGTCTTGCATACTTTTACTGTTCCGCTTACAGATTTGTGCGTACGTGTGTGTGTGTTTATGTGTGGTGTGGTGTGTGTATGTGTGTGTGTGCGTGTTTATGTGTGGTGTGGTGTGTGTGTGTGTGTGTGTGTGCATGCATGCATGAATATATTCCTTCTACAAGGTCTGACATTTTGGGGAACTTGTTGATTACATCGACCCCAGTGGGTAACTGGTACTTATTTTACCAATCCTGAAAGGACAAAAGGTGAAGATGACCTCGGCAGAAATGCTGTTGAGCATTTAGCTCAACAGATTTTCAATGGTTGGATGTTCTTCCTCTCACCAATCTTCATCTGTTTCCAACAAGGCAATATTCCAAATTGCCAGACATGTTTTCACACACAAAACTGAAAACAAACAACACCACTTGTATTATGGTGAGGCTCATTTACAACCAGCATCTTATGTTAGGACAATGGTACACGCACGTGCACACACACATGACAGGCTCCTTTCAGTTTTCATCAACCAAGTCCACTCATAAGGCTTTGGTCAGCCCAGGCCACAGTAGAAGATACTTGCGCAAGGTGGCATGCAGTGGGATTGAATTTTAGACCACATAGGTAGGAAGCAAGCTTCTTAACCACACAATCACACCTGCATCTATGTATGGTTTGAGTAATTGTGTAGAAGTATCTGGAGAATGGTGGAAAGATGTGTGTGCAATGTTTATCTGCATATAATGCAGTCTGTATAATTTGAAGAAGAGTAGTGAGATAATGAAAGTACAGAATGAAAAGAGTGGGTGAGAGAACGAATCCCTGTCGTACTCCAATCAGAAAAATGCAAGTTCTAGAAGTATGTTTCTTCTTAACACAGCATAGGTTTGGCAGTTTGCTAGTTTGCTAAGCTATATCTGAGTTGTTTCTTAAGGTGGTATTGCATAAAAAGTAATCTATGTATCATATCTAATGTATACACACTGTCAATAGGTCAGTTACTGCAGTATTTGCTCTGATATAACATTTCTTATGGATGTGGTATGTTAGAAACAATAAATACAAGAGAGAGACACAAGTTTATCCCAACCAAAATGCATCCGTTCATACTGGTCTCTACTGACACAAACTTTTGTCTCTGTGGTATTTATTTTATATTTAACACCACAAAACCATAAGACAGTCAAATACTGCAGTATCTCATCTCACTTGTCAACGGCATGTATAGGGTATGATACATAGATGGCTACTTTAATTTAATACTACTTTAATTGCATATATTGGGTTGGCATTGGATAAGTTTTTGTGAAAATGAATAGTAGTGAATAGTAGAACAGAGTAGAAAACTAATTTAAATGGTGATTAGAATGATATATAAGTGAGTTCTTTTGTTACTGAAGCCATTATGCATTTTCTGTGTTGAATTCATATATAGCATGATAACCCGAATTTTGTTGTAGACATGTTGAGAGATTACATTTTGAGTGAGCGAAGGTGCATGGCAAAGTGGTTAGGGTAGTCATAAATTTTAAACCTAACAGCATGTTTTGTCCTTGAGCAAGACACTTTATTTCACGTTGCTCCAGTCCACTCAGCTGGCAAAAATGAGTTGTACCTGTAATTCAAAGGGCCGGCCTTGTCACATTGTGTCTCACACTTAATCTCCCTGAGAATCTTCATTAACTCTTAAGTGTACACATTACTCTGTCAAACGTAATCCTTATTTAATCTGGCATTATCCTGTAGCTTCAAGATTTCTAAGAAGTAATTGTTTATTTTTTAGAATGACATTGCAGGGTAGGTGTGAGCTACTGGTTCTAGTTAGTTTGAACATAGAATGGGTAGAATATTTGGGTCGGACACAGCCAGTTTAAACACTAAAGGGTTAACTGTACATGTGTCTGTGGAGTACACAGCCACTTGCATGTTAATTTCATGAGCAGGCTTTTCCATGCCAATTCTGTAATTCCTAGTATTTTAATCCTCCTTCTCTCTCTCTCTCTCTCTCTCTCTGTTATTAGTTTGATGGTCAGTTGAACTTCTTGTCTTTTGGTCTTGTAGGTAAGAAGAGAGATAGTAGATTTAGTAGCTGCCACACTAAGCTTGTTGTTTTGGAGCCAGATTCCCATGTCATTGGCACAGGGTTGGAGTTGTTGAGTAGCTGTTTAGAGAATGGTAGGAAGGATGTGTGGTGATATCGTTTGCATACGAGAATGAATAAAGATTTTGTGAAAATATGGTGTAGCATAGTGAAGGTAGCTGAATTATGTGGCAAACGCTACCAGATGGCAAAGATAGTTGAATTATGTCCCTTTGATGAGATGGGTCACCAGGTGGCGTGACAGTTGACACATAGGTGCAGGAGTGGCTGTGCGGTAAGCAGCTTGCTTACCAACCACATGGTTCCAGGTTCAGTCCCACTGCGTGGCACCTTGGGCAAGTGTCTTCTACTATAGCCTCGGGCCGACCAAATGTCTGGTCAGATGATTGCATTGAATCATTGCATCCCACAGCATTTTGCAATTCTCATTCTCGATGACTCTTTCTGGGGTTTGCTCATATCACTTCTTTGTTCTTTGTAGGCCATGATTTCCACAGAGCTCCCAATAGATAATTCTTGCCACATTGTCACGTCGTCTTTTATATCCGCGTTGTGCCAATTTCAAGCATTCGCAAATGATGTGCCAAACCATCTCACCACACATTCTGCATTTGTTGCTGTTGGTAGTGTTGTCTATTCTGCACTTCACATAGTTGGTCCTTAACACTTGTTCTTGAGCTGTGCACATAAGTGCTTCTGCCTCTGCCTTCGGGTCATTCCTCCTCATCCACAGCCACCAGTCTTCTGTATCTGTCTTGGTGCTCATAACACTTGCAAACTAACCATACATTTTTTTCCTTCCATGATGTTTCTTTTCTTTTCTTCATTATTATTATTATTATTGTTCTCATTATTATCATTACTATTAAAGTAGCAAGGTGGTGGATTTGTTAGCACACTAGACAAATTGCTGAGAAGTATTTTATCAGTCTTTACATTCATCATCATCATCATCATCGTTTAACGTCCGCTTTCCATGCTAGCATGGGTTGGACGATTTGACTGAGGACTGGTGAAACCGGATGGCAACACCAGGCTCCAATCTAATTTGGCAGAGTTTCTACAGCTGGATGCCCTTCTTAACGCCAACCACTCAGAGAGTGTAGTGGGTGCTTTTACGTGTCACCCGCACGAAAACGGCCACGCTCGAAATGGTGTCTTTTATGTGCCACCCGCACAAGAGCCAATCCAGGGGCACTGGCAACGATCTCGCTCGAAAACCCTACAAGGCCAGTCAGGCGGTACTGGCAATGGTCACGCTCAAGATGGTACATCTTATGTGCCACCCGCACAAGAGCCAGTCCAGGGGCACTGGCAACGATCTCACTTGGCTTGCCGGGTCTTCTCACGCACAGCACATTTCCAAAGGTCTCGGTCAGTAGTCATCGCCTCGGTGAGGCCCAATGTTTGAAGGTCTTGCCTCACCACCTCAGCCCAGGTCTTCCTGGGCCTACCTCTTCCACGGGTTCCCTCAACTGTTAGGGAGTGGCACTTTTTCACGCAGCTATCCTCATTCATTCTCACCACATGTCCAAACCAGCGCAATCGTCTCTCTTGCACACCACTACTGATGCTTCTTATGTTCAGCTTTTCTCTCAAGATACTTACACTCTGATGGGTATGCACATTGACATTACACATCCAGTGGAGCATACTGTATATATATATATATATATATATATATATATATATATATATATATATGTATGTATGTTTGTGTATATGTTTGTGTGCATGTGTCCCCCTAGCATCGTTTAACAAACAATGCTG
>NC_142938.1:68332915-68445415 GCF_046866305.1 Octopus bimaculoides | reverse complement strand
CTTATGGATGAGGACAGCTGTGTAAAGAAGTGCTGATCTCTAACTGTGGAGGGAACCTGTGGAAGAGGTAGACCCAGGAAGACATGGGATTAGGTGATGAAGCATGATCTTCGAACATTGGGCCTCATGGAGGCAATGACAAGTGAGCAAGACCTTTAGCAATATACTGTGCTTGAGAAAGCCCATCAAGTGAAGTGAAATCCCAGTCATGGCCAATGCCAGTGTCGTGTAATGGTACTCATGCTGGTGGCATATAAAATCACCTTTCAAACATTGGGCAACTTGCTGTGCTTGAGAAGATCTGTCAAGCCAAGTGAAATGATAGTCATGGCCGATGCCAGTGTCATGAAACTAGTACCCATGCTGGTGGTATGTAAAAAGCACCCTTTGAACATTGGGCCTCATGGAAGCAGTGACAGGTGACTGAGACCTTTGGCAATATACTGTGCGTGAGAAGACCCGTCAAGTCAAGTCAAGTTGTGGCCAATGCTGGTGTTTCTTAACTGGCACCCATGCTGGTAGCATGTAAAAAGCACCCACTTCACTCTTGGAGTGTTTGGTGTTAGCAAGGGCATCTAGCTGTAGAAACCATGCCAAATCAGGTTGAAGCCTGGTGCAGCTTCCCAGCTGACCAGTTTTCAGTTAAACTATCCAACCCATGCCAACATGGAAAATAGATGTTAAATGATGATGATAGATAGATAGATACATAACATACATACATATATATATATTTACATGTATGTATGTATGTATGTATATGTGAGTGGGTGTATATTTGTGTCTCTTTGTCTTGACATCATGTAATAGTTGTGAATGAGCATCACTGTCATACAAGGAGAACCATTCCTTTCCTCTACTCAAAAACATGTCTGGCCATGGGAGAACATTAACTTGCTTGGAAACAGGTGAAGGTTGGCAACAGGAAGAACATTCAGTGATAGAAATTCTACCTTACCAAACCCTGTCTGGTCCATGCAAGCATGCGTAGTGGAGTTTCTTCTGGCTTTAGATTCTGAGTTCAAATATCGCCAAAGTCAACTTTGCCTTTCATCCTTTCAGGGTTGATAAAATAAGAACCAGTTGAATGCTGGGGTCGGTATATTTGACTAACCCCACCCCTATCCTTAAATTTCAGGCCCTGTGCCTATAGTAGAAAGAATTATTATTATCATTGCTATTGTCATTATTAATACTATTATTTAATGGTTTCTCTAAGGCAGTGAGCTGGCTGGCGGAATCACTAGCATGCTGGGCAAAAATGCTTAGCATTTCACCTCCTTTATGTTCTGAAGTCAACTTTACATTTTATCCTTTCTGCGTCAATAAAATCAGTACCAGTTGAGTACTGAGGTCATTGTAATTGATTTACCACATCCACAAAATTGCTGGCCTTGTGCCAACATTTGAAACGATTAGTGATAGTTTCTTTTATTGTATTTAAACTTTAAACAACAACAGCAATAGCAACGGTAAAAATACATGCAAAAGAAGCCAGACAAACCAGGCAACAATGAAGCTATTACGATGTATTAACGAACTAATTAATAGTGTCTCTGGGTAATTTCCCTTGATGATTTATTCTTTTTTTTTTATTAACATAATTTGTAATGGGATTTCACAGAAGTTTTACACATCACTGTCAAATTTCAACACAAAGCACTCAGTTCTTTTATGAGAAAAAATATGTAACCACTGACAAAGTGCCATGAAACACACACACACACACACATTCGATAAATCATTATTATTCAGAGAAACAAGTGTATGCATGTCTTGTTTTATTTCTTCTGTTGACAATCTAACATGTTAGTGGTGTCATGCAAGAGAGTGGCATACACAAGAAATCATTATTCAGTGATACCATATTTAATGTAATGAGCATAAAAAAATCTAATCAAAAATAGTTATGTGGTGAAGAAAAGACAACACCAGCTCATTGCATTTGTGTTTGTCTCCAGTGCTAAACAGTACTGGCACCAAAACAGATTCCATGTCCAGTCAGTCATGCCAAATTACCAGCATCCAACAAATAACAATATCCAATTGCTTTATTCCTTACTAAGTAGATGTACAATATTGTACATGAGCAGATATGAATATTTCACATTCTTTACTAAAGCAACCTAACGATATAGAAGCATCTCCAGCGCAATGCTTGCTATGTTTGTCAATATAATTGAAATAACATCAGTCATCAAGCTAATACCTTTTCCTTATCGCATAATTATTTCTAATTAGGTTTCTAATGCTAACTATTTTAAATATACGAACAGACAGAAGGATGAATGAACCACGTTCAGGCAAGGCTTATGTGATTAAGAATTTTATTTTGCAACCATGTGGTTTGGGGTTTTGTGTCACTGTGAGGTATATTGGGTAATGTCTGCTACTACAGCCTCAGGTTGACCAAAGCTCTGTGAGTAGATTTGGTTGATGGAAACACATACATACATACATACATACAGACAGACAGACAGACAGACATATGAGGTGGGTGCTGAAAAGTTATTGGCTTTAAGGGTATCATGAAAGGCCTAGTTGGAGGCCCAACTTTCTGAGTTCTTTTACAGGGCTTAGAGAAACTGAAGGACCACTGCAATAAGTGTGTATGAATTTGAGAGGGGAATATGTTGAATAAAATCATAATTAACTGATCCTCCTGTATTTTCTTTTACCCCAAGCCAGGAACTTTTCAGCACCTCATATATGTACACACACACACACACACACACATGTATATCTACATATATTTGTGCGTGTGTGTGTGTGTGTGTGTGTGTGTGTCTGTCTCCTAGTCTTGACATCACACAATGGTAATAAAACAAGCTTCACCCTCACAGAAGCAATGTCTCTTGTTTCCTAACTTCCATGAAAACACGTCTAGCTATGGGGGAATATTTCCTTGCTTTGAAACAGATGAAGATTGGTAAGAAGAAGGGCATCTTGACACAAGAAATCTTCTTCAACGAATTCCATCTGACCGATTCTAGCTAACTAAGAGTATTAATTGTAATGAAAAGTCACTATTATACAAACAATGTTACCTTTTTGTTGTTCTCGGAACTAAGGAAAATATTCTACTTGGAAAATGGTGGGAGTTGACAACAGGTTGAGCATTTGATCATAGAAAAAAAATTACCTCAAGAAGATATCATCTGACCCATGAGGGCATGGAAATATAGATGTTAAAACAATGATGATACTGATGATGACATAAGGTCCCACATTTTTTCTCAAGTCCTGGGACTTGTAAGCTTAGTTGCTTGGTTTCTGTGGTGTATAAGTGACTGAGTTTACAGCATTAACCTGAATGGGACACAAGTCCATTCCAGAATTCCAGGTCAGCAATTTCTGAGGGGAGAGGGCCAAGTTGATGGTATTGACTTCAGCACTTGACTGGTTCTTCATTTACTCAACCCTGATGGGATGAGAGGCAAACTTGACCATGGCAGGATTTGAAGTCAAAACTTAAAGAACCAGGAGAAATGCTGCCTAACACTTTACCCAACACGCTAATAATTCTGCCATCTCATCCCTCACTTTGGAGAAAGAAATAGTCAATGAAATTTAGCCACTGTATCCCACTGGTTCTTATTTCATTTGTTTCAAATTTTGGCACAAGGCCAACAATTTCAGGGGAGAGTTACATCAACCCAAGTGCTTAACTGATACTTATTTTACTGACCCCGAGAGGACAAATGACAAAGTTGACCTTGGTGAAATTTGAACTCAGAACGTAAAGACAGATGAAATGCTGTCAACCATTTTGTCCAGTATGCCATAAATTCTGCCAGCTTCACATTTTAAGGTTATTATTTTATTAATCTGAGGATTTGAACTGAAGATATTAAGGGAAGGATATAACTAAACACTTCAAGGCCATTTGTCTTGTGCATCTCTTCCACTAGAGTTGTGTTCTTAAAATCTGATTGATTGGCCAAAATCAATGCTGAAAACAAAATATCCATATATTGATATTGCAAATATCCTTTCCTCATTCAACCACATAAAGTAAATGAAAAATCAGGCTGACACACTTCAGTGAATTTAGATCAATTTTTTACAATTCTAAGCTGCCAAGGTCGATTTTGCTTTTCATCATTTTTAGAGTTGACAAAATATGTACTAGTTGGGCATTGGGGTCCATATAATTGACTTACCCGCTCCCTCGAAATTGCTGGCCTTGTGCCAAAAATTTTGAAATCATAAGCATGAACGAACCATGTGCAAGCATGGCTTATGTGACTAATGTTTGGTGAGGAAATGACCAGTGAGTGGTCAGCTTGAAAATGGTTTAACCGATTTATTAGTGGATACCTGAGCCTTGAAGATTGTAAGTATAGTGGATGCCCATCTGTCATTGATGATGTTCAATTAAAGACTGCCATTGAGAAAGATCTATGTAAAACCACTTGAGAACTTGCAAGAGAACTTCAAGTTAGACAGAAAACTGCCTGTAACCATTTGCATGCTATTGGAAAATCAAAAAAAACTCGACAAATGGGTACCACATGATTTGAATGAAAATCAGAAAATGCACAGACATGAAATTTGTTCATCGCTCCTCTATAACCAGACCAATCCATTTTCCAACTGTATTGTAACTTGTGATGAAAAGTGGATTCTGTCCAATAATAAAAAACGTTCTTCGCAGTGGTTGGAACAAAATGAAGCACCGAAAACCTTCCTTAAACCTGAGCTCTTCAAAAAGAAGGTTGTGGTAACTGTTTGGTGGTGTACTGCTGGACTCATCCACTATAACTTCTTAAAACCCGGGAAAACCATTACTACAGAAACATATTGCCTTGAAATTGCCAAAATCAACGAAAAACTGCTACTCCTCCGTCCCAGACTGGTCAACAGAAGAGAGCCAATCATTCTTCATGACAATGCTCGAACACACGTTTCACTAATGGCGCACCAGAAGTTGAGGGAACTTGGCCACGAAGTCCTTCCCCACCCAACTTATTCCCCAGACCTTTCTCCTACCGATTATCACTTTTTCAAGCACCTTGATGGTTTCCTGTGAGAGAAGGAGTCCAAAAATCAAACCGATGCTGAAAGTGCATTCAAAGAGTTCATCAGCTCCAGAAACCCTTATTTTTGTGTTACCGGAATAAACAAACTTGTAACTCATTGGCAAAAATCTTTTATTGTAATGGTACTTACTTTGATGAATAAAATTTCCGCTTTGTTGAAATATATTGTGATGAATTTCATGTTTCAAAACGTTGCTTACTTTCTACTCAGCCTGATATTTATACTTCATGATTTATTTATGAATATATTAGAAAATATTGCATGCATCCTTAATAAGAACATGCACAACGAAACAAGAATAAAGAAAAACGACAGATAAAGAAAGTGACAGGTAAAAACAAACATGTTGGGACAGTTGCATCATTGACTATTCACCTGTAGAAATGAAAGCAACACCTGGTTTTCAATGAGAAAAACAGCCATAAACATGCAATAAATAAACATGACGAAACATGGATTTCAAGATATACATATATACAGCAGAAACAGTGTTAGCAACATTGAGTTGCTGTCACCATTAATGGCAGTGCCCCAGCATGGGCATGAGACGTTTTTGTGCCACCAATTTAGCATCGTTGATCTGATGCTGACTTATTTGACATCAGGCATTTTAATATTTCTCTCATTCTCTCTGCGTGTCTCTGCCTTCCTTTCTTGCTCTCTCTTTCTCTCTATCTATCTCTGTCTGTCTCTCTGTCTCTTTCTCTCTCTCCCTTTCTCTTTTTCTCTCTCTCTTTCTCTCTTCTGCTCTCTCTCTTTTTCTCTTCTGCTCTCTCTCTTTTTCTCTTCTGCTCTCTCTCTCTCTCTTCTCTTCCGCTCTCTCTCTCTCTTCTCTTCCGCTCTCTCTCTCTCTCTCTCTTCTCTTCCGCTCTCTCTCTCTCTCTCTCTCTCTCTCTTCTCTTCCGCTCTCTCTCTCTCTCTTCTCTTCCACTCTCTCTCTTTTTCTCTTCCACTCTCTCTCTCTCTCTCTCTCACTCTTCTGCTCTCTCTTTCTCTCTTCCGCTCTCTCTCTCTTTCTTCCGCTCTCACTCTCTCTCCCCCCTCTCTCTCCTACTTTCTCTATCTGTATGTGAGTATTTCTGCTTGTGCACAGAGGTCTCCAGTACCAAAATGTACCATCACCAAAACAATTTCAATGTCCAATTAGCTGTACCAAATCACCAGCATTCAAACAGTCATGCCTAATTGTGTCTTTCTGTTCTAGCATGGTTGTAGCTGTGCCAATTTACAAACACTACAGAAGTAAAAAGACAACTGATGCTAGTAGATTGATGTATCTTGATAAAGTGCACAGCATGCAGAAGAATGACTGACCTCAGGTGAAATTTGAGAGACCGACATGAGGACAGCTCAGATAATACACAAATGGTTAATAATAACAAATGCCCGGATGCAGTACCAGGCAGTGGCTCTCATGGCTTCTGATCTTAATTGATTGGAAGTGTTATCATGGACATTGTTTTGTCTTGGTATAAAAAGATGGGCTACAGCAAATATTCTGCTCAATACCACAGATTTGCTTGTCAGTTGCTTGACCTTAACCAGTTGAGCATGTCCCTTGGTGGCTGACGATATGTGCATCTCTGATCATGAGCAGAAGTAGTGGGAGAACATCATAGCCATGTGTTGAGAGGAATTCTTTGGGGTTTGGATAATTCACTTTTGGAAACATGGGTGTTTCGTTCAACATCCTTAAACAAACCTTATTCAGGGACCTCTTGAGTACGATGGACTTCTCAACCTGAAGAAAATTCTAACTGGGCCCTACCTACAAGGTCATACGCTGTTTATCTTGATATGAGAACACCATGTCGCACACATATGGTTGTGATGCACGTGCCTGGTGTACCCTTATCAGATGGGTAGCCACGATGGGTAAAATGGGCTTCATATATTTTACCCCAGTGTCACTTTGATGGCATGCAGTGCTCTCTCACTCAATAATAATAATAATAATAATAATAATAATAATAATGGCTTCAAATTGTGCCACAAGGGCAGCAATTTTGGGGGAGGGGATGAGTCAGTGTTTTACTGGTACTTATTTTATCGAACCCGAAAGGATGAAAGGTAAAGTCAATCTTTGAACTCAGAATGTACAAACAGGCGAAATACCGCTAAGCATTTCACCTGGTGTGCTAATGATTCTGCCAGCTCACTGCCTTAATATAATAATAATAATAATAACAATCAAGGTAAGAAACTAGAATCATTACTGCACTAGGCAAAAATGGTGAGTGGCATTTCTGCCATTATTTTACTGCCAAGGTCAACTTTGCCTTTCGTCCTATAAAATACTAAGTGAAAACTGGGGTCAACGTAATCAACTCCTTCTGCTCAAAATTGGAGGCCTTGTACCACAATTAGAAAGGGCAAATACAAAAATAATAATAATAATGTTAAACTGGTACATTATTTTTAATGTTAAGTTGTTTTACCAGTTTGTTAAATGTTTACATCAGTTCTGTACTAAGTAATAAAATATATTAAAAAAAAACAAACAAACCTACTTGCAGGTACAATTTGTCTTTTTTTTTTCTGCGTGTTTAAATTTAAAAATATATTTATGGGCGTGTCAATATATATATATATGTGTGTGTGTGTGTATATGTATATCAGACAGTTATATGTATGTGAGGGAGGAGAGGCAGAGGTGGTACAGAAATATAACCCTGACACCAGTTGTTAAATAATTTCAATTAGAGAGTCAACTGAGTACATGGATATTAAGGTGATGCACGGGGTGTTAACTTAAGTTGTTGTTGTTATTGCAGTTGTTGTGAAAGTGTTGGTGCAGATCAACTCTGATCAAGCAGACATATAGCATGCAGATAGATATACAACCAAACAGCTAGGTGCAACCCAGAGAACTGTTGCTCCAAGTATATCACTCTACTGATTAGCTGAAACTTATACTGCAAATTCAGATATGCTATTTATATTTATCTATCTATCTATCTATCTATCTGTGGAGGCGCAATGGCCCAGTGGTTAGGGCAGCGGACTCGTGGTCATAGGATCGCGGTTTCAATTCCCAGACCGGGCGTTGTGAGTGTTTATTGAGCGAAAACACCTAAAGCTCCACGAGGCTCCGGCAGAGGATGGTGCCGAACCCTACTGTACTCTTCCACCACAACTTTCTCTCACTCTTACTTCCTGTTTCTGTTGTGTCTGTAATTCAAAGGGTCATCCTTGTCACACTGTGTCACACTGAATATCCCCGAGAACTACGTTAAGGGTACACGTGTCTGTGGAGTGCTCAATCACTTGCACATTAATTTCACGAGCAGGCTGTTCTGTTGATCGGACCAACTGGAACCCTCGACGTCGTAAGCGACGGAGTGCCAACAACAAACGATTACAACTTCCACGATCCATTGTACCAATTAAAGTTGGGATTATCTAGATGTGTGGTGTGCAACCAAAGGAGCCCACGTAGAAGTGTTCTGATGTTTCTAAAAAAATTCATTTGTTTGCCTATGTTTTTCAATAAATTCTGTTCAGTTATCCTTACATAGCATTTTTTTTCTTCTGAATATTTCAAATTGTAAAGATAAGACGCCCTGTATGTTTAAATGTTTTAGAACGGAGACAGTAAGAAATGACCTGAACAAATAAACTGAAGGCCAAAACTTTTGGTATCAATGCAATGGAATTGAGTTGAAACAAAAACATGAGTAAGATTTAAAAAACAGAACAAACAAAGAACAAACAAAATACAAAAACAAACAATTATCAGATTTGCTTGTGTTCATATATAAAAAGAATATTGATGTGACAAGTGGGTGTTTACAAAAGATTTCTTGAAAATAATATTCAAGTATTTACTTTTTCCAGCATGGAATGAGAAAAATGCCATCTCTAAACATGCTATACACACCCTGATTAATACACCCAAATGTACTGGAGCCTTTTCCTGCTAGTAAGTATTCCTAAATCATTTTTATTGCTTTGCTCTGTAGAGGAAACCAATGGTTCTGATAAAGATATATTCACTTCTTTTTTTTTTTTATTTGTTTCAGTCATTTGACTGCGGCCATGCTGGAGCACTGCCTTTAGTCGAGCAAATCAACCCCAGGACTTATTCCTTGTAAGCCTAGTACTTATTCTATCGGTCTCTCTTGCCGAACCACTAGGTTACGGGGACGTAAATACACCAGCACTGGTTGTCAAGCGATGTTGGGGGGACAAGCACAGACACACAAATATATACATATATCATCATCATCATCATCATCATCATCATCATCGTTTAACGTCCGCTTTCCATGCTAGCATGATATATATATATATATATATATATATATATATATATATATATATATATATACATATATATATATATACACACACACACGATGGGCTTCTTTCAGTTTCCATCTACCAAATCCACTCACAAGGCTTTGGTCGGCCCAAGGTTATAGTAGAAAACACTTGCCCAAAGTGCCACGCAGTGGGACTGAACTCGGAACCATGTGGTTGGTAAGCAAGCTACTTACCACACAGCCACTCCTGCACCTAAATTATATATATATATATATATATATATATATATATATATATATATATATATATATATATATATATATATATATATATATATATATATATATATATATATATATATATATATATATATATATATATATATATATATTCTTTTACTCTTTTACTTGTTTCAGTCATTTGACTGTGGCCATGCTGGAGCACCGCCTTTAGTCGAGCAAATCAATCCCCAGAACTTAGCGAAAGAAAATGATGATGATGATGATGATGATGACAACAACAATAATAATCCATTCCACTAAAGGCACAATGCCTGAAATTCGAGGGAAGGGGACTAGTCAATTACATTGACTCCAGGGATTCACTGGTACTTAATTTATCGACCCCGAAAGGATGAATGGCAAAGTCGACCTCCACGGAATTTGAACTCAGAACGTAGTGACAGGCGAAATACTGCTAAGCGTTTCATTCAGCGTGCTAACAATTCTGCCAGCTTGTCGCCTTACCAACAACAACAACAACAACAACAATAATTTCAAATTTTGGCATAAAGGAGAGTAAGTTCGAGGAAGGAAATGAATCAATTGCATCGACCCCAGTACTCAACTGGTACTTATTTTATCAACCCTGAAAAGATGAAAGGCCAAGCCAGCTTTGGTAGAATTTGAACCCAGAATGTAAACCCACACAAAATGCCTCTAAGCATTTTGCTCAGCATGTTAATGCTTCTGCCAGCTCACCACTTTGATAATAATAATAATAATAACAATAAACCTTTCTACTATAGACGCAAAGCTTGAAATTTTGGGAGGGTGCTATTCAATTACACTGACCCCCAGGGCTCAATTGGTACTTATTTCATTGACTTTGAAAGGATGAAAGATATAGCTGACCTTGGTAGAATTTGAACTCGAGGATAGCTGCGTGAAAAAGTGCCACACCCTAACAGTTGAGGGAACCCGTGGAAGAGGTAGGCCCAGGAAGACCTGGGCTGAGGTGGTGAGGCAAGACCTTCGTACATTGGGCCTCACCGAGGCGATGACTACTTACCAAGACCTTTGGAAATGTGCTGTGCGTGAGAAGACCCGGCAAGCCAAGTAAGATCGTTGCCAGTGCCCCTGGACTGGCTCTTGTGCGGGTGGCACATGAGATGCACCATGCACCATTTTGAGCGTGGCCGTTGCCAGTACCGCCTGACTGGCTCCCGTAGGATTTTCGAGCGAGATCGTTGCCAGTGCCCCTGGACTGGCTTGTGCGGGTGGCACATAAAAGACACCATTTCGAGCGTGGCCGTTTTCGTGCGGGTGACACGTAAAAGCACCCACTACACTCTCTGAGTGGTTGGCGTTAGGAAGGGCATCCAGCTGTAGAAACTTAGCCAAATTAGATTGGAGCCTGGTGTTGCCATCCGGTTTCACCAGTCCTCAGTCAAATCATCCAACCCATGCTAGCATGGAAAGCGGACGTTAAACGATGATGATGATGATGATGAATGTAAAGACTGATAAAATACTTCTCAGCAATTTGTCTAGTGTGCTAACAAATCCACCACCTTGCTACTTTAATAGTAATGATAATAATGAGAACAATAATAATAATAATAATGAAGAAAAGAAAAGAAACATCATGGAAGGAAAAAAATGTATGGTTAGTTTGCAAGTGTTATGAGCACCAAGACAGATACAGAAGACTGGTGGCTGTGGATGAGGAGGAATGACCAGAAGGCAGAGGCAAAAGCACTTATGTGCACAGCTCAAGAACAAGTGTTAAGGACCAACTATGTGAAGTGCAGAATAGACAACACTATCAACAGCAACAAATGCAGAATGTGTGGTTAGATGGTTTGGCACATCATTTGCGAATGCTTGAAATTGGCACAACGCAGATATAAAAGACGACGTGACAATGTGGCAAGAATTATCTATTGGGAGCTCTGTGGAAATCATGGCCTACAAAGAACAAAGAAGTGATATGAGCAAACCCCAGAAAGAGTCATCGAGAATGAGAATTGCAAAATGCTGTGGGATGCAATGATTCAATGCAATCATCTGACCAGACATTGGAAACCAGGCACTATTGTGGTGAAAAAAAAAAACAAAAACAGAAAGAACATGCATGATAATCAACATAGCATGTCCCGGTGACAACAGGATCAAGGAGAAAGAAGGAAAAATAAGCAACTATGATGATGTGAAATGAGAAATACGAAGGTTGTGGTCAATGAAGAGAGTAGACATGATGCCAATAGTAATTGGTGCATTTGGAAGTATCAGCACTCAACTACCAACATGGCACAAAAAGATTGGTAAAGTGTAAAGTAGAACACCTACGAAAATGAACATTGCTTGGAACTGCAAAAATTCTTCGCAGGATTCTTGAAGCATGCATGACCAGTAAACAAGTGTCACCTTAGTCTGCTGGCTGCAGACAGCTGACACTTTCCATCATACTCAGCAAAATTAGCTGGGAATTTTCACCACATAATGATAATAATAATATTAATAATAATAATAATAATAATAATAATAATAATAATAATAATACCAAGCAGTGGCTCTCGTGGCTTCTGATCTTAACTGATTGGAAGTGTTATCATGTACATTGTTTTGTCATGGTTTAAAAATGGGTTACAGCAAATATTCTGCTCAATACCACAAATTTGCTTGTCAGTTGCTTGACCTTAACCAGCTGAGCATGTCCCTTAGTGGCTGACAATATGTGCATCTCTGATCACAAGCATGTGTGTGTGTGTGTGTGCGTGTGTGTGTGTGTGTGTGTGTGTGTGTGTGTGTGTGTGTGTGTGTGTGTGTGTGTGTGTGTGTGTGTAAACAGTTGTACAAACCTTAGAATTATGTCTGTGTCTTTGTGATTGCTATAGAGCTAGATCGTTGGGGAGCTAGGTCTATGATTTAATTTCTTTTCCCAGTTATAACTATTTCACTTCAGTTGCATCATTTACATCTTTAAGACTTTAAAAGAAAAGCATGGAAAGCACCACACCATTCTCCCCAACCCAGTTTTTTTCTTTCAAGTTTCGTGATCAAAAAGAAACAAATATTTACTTAAGTATTTGTCTGACCTTAACTTGTCTGTTTCGGTAGAGTTTAGCGTCGAACATTTAGAGGTCACTTCCTGAATATTGGAGGGCAGCACAAGAATACTGCACCAGCTGCAATTACTTAATCCTTTTGTGATCATATTTCTACTGTAATAGACTAGCAATGTGTTAATGTATCTTGAAATGAATCCAGAATTTTTGAAGGCTTTAGCAAAACAATAGATTTTTTTTTTTTCATTATTAAGCTGATGTTTGGAATATAACTTGAAAGTTTTCATTTAAACACAATGACTTTAAATTTAGAGATTTTTATGTTAAAAAATCAGAGGTCATCTCAGTCATATTGATATCAGTAGGGTTACACCAAAGCTACACAAGAGTTTTGAGAATGCTGACCCAAGTTGGTGAATGGAATTGGACAACTATCTGGTGAATCTTGCTACAAATTTGAGATTTAAACCAGACAATCTACCGTCTTGAGAATGCTGCTCTAAATTTGTTGAAGAATAGTTTTTTAATTGTGACACACAGACATGAAAATAATTTAACCCTTTGGCATTTAAACTGGCCAGTGGGTAAAGACCCCCTTTGGTCATGAATGACCAGAGGATTGTACCTAGAAAGTTCTCCTCCAAGGCACAAGTCCGAGCAAGGTTGTTTATGGAAGACCAGCTGTCACCCATGCATAACAGCCTCCCCTCTCCGTGCCACTGATGTTATCCAAGGGAAAGGCAAAGGCCGATACAGCTTGGCACCAATGACATTGCAACACATTTCTACAGCTGAGTGAACTGGAGAAATGTGAAATAAAGTGTCTTGCTCAAGAACACAGCACACAGCCCAGTCCAGGAATCGAACTCACTACCTCATAATTGTGAGCCTGATGGTCTAACCACTGATCCATGTGCCTTCAGAAAGTTAGACTGTAGAGACTATGGGAATGGAGACCACTCCTTCTACAATATTATATACCATACAATAGACATGCTACCATTGCACCAACAGCGTCCTTAAACCGGTCATATCCGGCCAAAATATTCTACCTGTTTTATGTTTAAATCAGCTAGATTCTGGTCTCTCACATTTATGATTTAATGTTATTCAAAAAATAAGCAATCACATCATCAAAATATCAGAGCAACAAAGTAATGCATGATTAATTCAAAACAATGTGAATAAATATTACATCTGATAGAGAAATCTGAATGCTAAAGGGTTAATGATTGAGATACAAAGGAAATAATTCATTATTTTAACCCTTCAACAATGGACATCAATTGATGTTTCATTAGAGAAAAGCAGACATCATCAAGTGATGTTTCAAGAATTTTACATGGATACAGCCATCACCATTTGATGTTTGTGTGTCTAGTTTGTTAAATGTGCCTAAGGGTCTTAGTGAATGGGAGAAATCAAGTTGCAAATGGAAGATTTATATAGCAACGAAGAAGTTTTTTTTCTGACTTTCTTTCAACACCAGATGAAGTAGACACCACCGCTGCCGCTGATGATGACGACATTCATAATAACACAGATGAAAGTGATGCTTTAGCTAGCTCTGGATAGAAAAAGTATACCAATTTTTCTCCACTTGTACATTCTTTGACAACAACAATGCAAGAATCCCAAATGAATTTATGCTCATACGATTTTATTGCCCTTGTGGCTGTTGCCAGTACCACCTGACTGGCCTTCGCATTGGTGGCACGTAAAAGCACCCACTACACTCTCAGAGTGGTTGGCGTTAGGAAGGGCATCCAGCTGTAGAAACTGCTAGATCAGATTGGAGCCTGGTGTAGCTATCCGGTTCGCCAGTCCTCAGTCAAATCGTCCAACCCATGCTAGCATGGTAAGTGGACGTTAAACGATGATGATGATGGATTCATCATATTTCATAGTTTTTTACATATTTAATGTGAAAATAAGTATAAAAATTACCCTTAAGAAAAAAAGATATTTTCTAAATTTTTGCCCACTTGGTACACACATCCACACAATCTTCCCTGCTGACTAAGGGTTTAGTCAAAGATAAATCAGCATCTTGAGTATGATGATCCAAATCTGAGATTTAAACTGAATATGAGCTATTTTTAGAATACTGATCTAAATAGGTGTTTTTAATCATAGATAAACTAAAATCTTAGGAATGCCGATCCAGATTGATGATTTAAACTGAAGATGAAGAACATCTGGTTCATATGGATGGTTGTTCTTGAAACCAAATTACTCATTACAGCCATAGGAATGTCAGTATTTTGAGTGAGTATTGTTAATGTTGATTATTGCCTTTATTTATACTAGTGGGACCCATGAATATTTCATGGAATTAATGGTAAACTTATTGGGTTATCTCTGAAAACTTCATCCAAAAAACCTGAAGGCATAGCCTGTGTTGTGTCTGTATCAAAAAATAGTCACTCATCAGTTAATCATGGAAAAATGAAGCAAATTGGAATACTTTATATATATATTTTATATACTTTATGCACAATTTTCTAAACTTAATACACAGCACTCTCCCTCTTTCTCCCTCACTCTTCGCCTTATCCTCTGAGATCTTGGGTTTTAGATTTAATCCATCACCTGATTTAAAAGCAACACCTGGTTGGTCTTTGGGTGCCTTTAGTGGAGTTTACTCTGTTGCAAATAATTAGACCAGGTCTCTAGTCTAACGATAAATTTTCTCCTCCTTTTTTAGAAAAAGCCCTGACTTCCCTCCCTGCTTAAGCAGTAAAAAATGACAAAAACTGTAAGAGATCCTCTATATGGTTGCCTGATGCTCTACTGATTATGATAAAATGTAATGCAGTGTCTATATAGTTATCTGAGTTTCTGTTGATTATGAAATGTGTAGCAGAGTCTCTGCATGCTTGACTGGTGCTCTACTGATTATGAAGAGTACGAGGGAGCTTACATGTAGCTGTCTGGTGCACTATTTAGAAACACTCAGAGTGTTATTTCATATAGCAGTTCATACTTCACAGCTTGGTTAGGTGGACTTGGTTGTTTGAAAATTAAAATTTTTTGCTATAGACATAACCAGGTAGAAAACACCCAGGTTGTTTTGTACTTCCATTTAACCCTTTCATTACCAACCTGTCTGAAACCAGCTCTGGTTCTGAGGACAAATATCTTGCTTTCATAAGTTTTGAGTTAAAATGTTCCACCAAACCTTAGTCACAATTTATGTTCCTAACACTAGCTGAATGATAACTAAGTCATTTTACTAAATTCTTTGTTATATTTAAAGTAATTGAAAGAAACACAGAGCATCTCAAAAGAAATACAGTAATGAAAGGGTTAAATAAGAATATGCGTGTCTATAATAACTAAATAACAACGACTGTAAATTCTGTTAATTTGTCTAACGGCTTTCTTTTCTATAACATATGCAGAGTTATTCATACCTGCTGGAAAGTTTACCTGAACTGGTTCGTGACTTGTCTGATACCTAGCTCTGATTTCCGTAAAGTGTTTTGTAAATTTACATAAACTAATGTTTGAATCATGGACACAATGAAAAAATATCCAGCAAATGGCTTTGGATTCTTTGTTATATAATGTTAATTTTATACAAGTGCATGTGTCTATGTATGTATGTGTGTGTGTATGTGTGCATGTGTGTGCATGTGTGCGTGTAAGCACATACACACAATATAAAAAGCTGACTTATGTCCTGGATGTACTTAAATACCTAGCCAGACATGTTTATACCTTGTTTACATTCTAATATACTTCTCCAAATTGCCTTAAGGGAAGGCTATGATTGCTCTCTCACCTCCACAATTATTTCCCACAGATGACCCCCTATTCAGCCTTTCATCCATTTGGTAGTTGTGTCTCCCTTTTCTCTACTTTTTTACACTCCCCCCTTTCTCTCCACTGTTCTGTTCTGGATTTCCAAATTGACATTTCCTCCTAATATACGAAACAACTCTTCAATTCTCAACCATTCACTCTTAATAATGACCATATTTTTGCTTATATAAAAAACTAGCAGATATACCTGGCGTTGCTTGGGATTTAAATGGCATAGTTTTTATATATGGTATAGTTAAGTTGAAACATGTGATACAAGGAAGTGCAGCATTGACGACAAAACATTTGTGAAGTAAATGAAGGGCTAATTCGACTGACATGTCATGCATCTGTTTGGAAGATTCCAGATCCTAACATTATGGCTGCATGTATTTTTTATCTTTTCTTTTTTTCTTTTATTTTACCTATTTGAGTAACTTCCCTTTTATTCATCAGTTTTTTTTCAATTGCATGGACTAAAGGTCGGAGGGGGACGGGATAAACTACCTACATCAACTTACTATAAAAGCAGGTAGTAATTTTATCTTGTGCTTATTCATAATGCAAGTTTTGAAGAGTGCAGTTTGATTTTAACAGCTATTTTTTCAAAGCTATAATAGATGTGACAAAGGAGCATATTCAACATATTTTGCTTTATGAGTTCAATAAAGGCAACAATGCAATGGAAGGTGCGAGGAATATTAATGCAGTATATGGGGATTGAACAATAAGTGTATGTACATGTATGCATACATGTATGTACATGTATGCATAATTACATGCATACATAATTACAGGTTTATACTTGTTATCATTGGGGCACTGAGATATGTAATACACTGCCTAAATACCAATCGTGAAAAATTAGGCTTCCCAAAACCAGAAAGGAGAAAGCTAATTCGAAGACTACAGATCCAAACCATCACTGGAACTGTAAAAATCTGTAAAACATTCCAGAAGTTCATCATTTAAGTATATATGAGCATGTCTAGATATGTAAGTATATGCATGAGAATACATACATAAAACAAAATTTACAAATCTACATGCATATATACATACAAAAATACTCTGTTGAAATTCCAATGAAGGAGCTTTGGATCTAGGTTAGAAACCGGTTCTTTCTCTATTGGCAAGAAATCTTGAAATAAACCTGAATAATGATACATACATACATTAAAGACACAATTAATTCAGAACAAAAGTCCAATCATACCATAAGGAACAATAACCAAGTCTGTAAATAGATGTGTAGAAAGTGAGTCCTACAAACTGATACCTAAATTCTAGGGATTATAAACCTTAAAATTGGATTTACAAAAATTACTTCAGACAGAACCAAAATCACATAAAGAACACTTATGAAAGACATAGCAAAAACAATACCGAAATATACCATAGCTACAGAAACAGCAATTTAAAAAACACTAATGATATGAAAAATATGGATGATTCTCCTTCTAATAAATGATCTTTTATATATAAATTAGAAATACAGGGACAAGAGATGGATTCCAAGCACGGAAAACGAAAAATACAAAGTCATTGTTCAATGTGAACCTGCATGCTACTAGTACATAGGTTGGGCCACTGTAGTTCAAACAGAGCATGCCATATAAAGTTGCTACCTAAAGTATTACATATTCATAGTTGAACGCTCTTTGCTTTTTTCCAAAGAGCTACAACTGATCATACACACACACACACACACACAGTGTCAGTGTGCCCAAGCTGTAACATATAAAAGTACCTGATATTCTTCGGCATTTAACCATCCTTTGTTTATTCTTTCACATGAATGCATCGTAGAAATATATAAACCAATCTCTTTTTTTGATCACAATTAATATTAAAGGCATATATTAACAATTCTCAATTGTTTCTGGAACATAAAACAGTGTCCCTCTTTCTGTACAAACATTAAAATATAGGGAAAATATTCACAATAAGTGAAAAACATTAACCTCATTTTTTACCATATTTCTGTTGAGATACATTACCTTCGTTGCAATTACTTTTGAAAATAATGAAGAATCTAACGAAATAACGTTGTCATTATTAAAATGGTGTTTGACACAAATTTGGATGAGATTTTAATGGAAGATTTTAATTTAGGTTCTTTAAACAGGAAGTTAGTGTTATAGAACCAAGTTTAGTCTCAGGTGGGTTATACAATTTGTATTTGTGTCAGTAAAGCTTCGTTTCTTTACTTGCAGATATCAAATATCTGAAAGTCATTCTTGTAGTTTTTACAGTTATTCAGCTTATGGTATATGTGGCTTTTACATTTATCCTTATGGTTATTAAACACCTATATATGTGGCATTGAAGTTACATAAGTCTGCTTATCCTTGATAAAGCTGTGAGTTGGATGTTACATTAATAATAGCTGAAGAGTTGCATCTTCTGTCTATGACCAAAATATCTATATCGCATTGGCTAGTTATATACAGGTACTATAGTTAAGTACATTGTTCCAACATAAGCAGCAAAAGCATTATACAATTTACAGACAAGTTTTTTTTAGTAACAATGTTCTGGACTTAACAGATAAATTGAGAGATAAATTCAAAAGCTAGCCTGTGGTAAGAAGCTTACTCCTCAACCATATAGTTCAGGGTTCAGTCCCACTGTGTGCACCTTGTGCAAGTGTCTTCTACTATAGCCTCAGAATGACCATTGCCTTGTAAATGGATTTGAGAGATGGAAACTGGAAGAAACTTGTATGTATGTGTGTGTGTGTGTGTGTTTGCATGTGCATGCATGCATGCATGCGTGTCTATGTTTGTCCTCAACAACCGGTGTGTTTACAACCCTCGCAAAGGTTTGGTAAAAGAGACCGGCAGAATAAGTACCAGGCATTATAAGATAAGTCCTGGTGTCGATTTCTTCGACTAAATCCTTTCGAGGTGGTGCCCCAGCATGGCCACAGTCAAATAATTGAAATATGTAAAAAAATAAAAAAATAAAATATAAACTACTCAATCACATATGTTTAATGTTGCAGAGGGTTTTAACAATTCCCATTTGAAAAATTCTTTTATATCCTATGTTGATAAAAATCTTTTCAAACACAGCTAGGCTTTGGTGAATTTTTCAAATTGGCAACCTTCATTCCAGTATCATTACAGTTAGTTATAAAAATTCTGACTAACACTATCTAATGTCATCTTTATCTTTAAGTTCTCCAAGTAATGAGCCTCGTTTCCTGTTTATGAAACAAACAGATACGCTCTCCAAAAAAGTTGATCCCCAGCTTCCAAATGGAAATTCCTTTTCCATCACTCTCAAAATACACCAGTAAAAGCCATTGAGGGATCATGCAAGAAATAGCAGTCAAATCTTTCTCAAACCATACTTGGATATATGCTATAATATGATGTAGTCATTGTTAACTATGCCTGAGAATAAAAAAAAAAGAAAAGATGTGATGATGTGGATATGCACGTCTGGTGTTGTTGTTGGCACTCCGTCGCTTACAATGTCGAGGGTTCCAGTTGATCCGATCAACGGAACAGCCTGCTCGTGAAATTAACATGCAAGTGGCTGAGCACTCCACAGACACGTGTACCCTTAACGTAGTTCTCGGGGATATTCAGCATGACACAGTGTGACACGGTTGACCCTTTGAATTACAGGCACAACAGAAACAGGAAGAAAGAGTGAGAGAAAGTTGTGGTGGAAGAGTACAGCAGGGTTCGCCACCATCCCCTGCCGGAGCCTCGTGGAGCTTTAGGTGTTTTCGCTCAATAAACACTCACAACGCCCGGTCTGGGAATCGAAACTGCAATCCTATGACCGCGAGTCCGCTGCCCTAACCATTGGGCCATTGTGCCTCCACGTCTGGTGTAAAATAGTATTATACAAATAAATAATTAGTTGTGGTTATGCTACAACAAAGTCTTCCTCGTTAAGTGCGAATTCTCCCATTGGCTGAAACCGTAGCATTACTTTATTCTGACTTTCTCAGAGTTTTTTTCTTGGCAGAGACATTGGGGTGGTTTGCCAACAGCTTCCTCAACTGGATGGCCATTGGTCTACAGGAAGCTCAGGTCTTGTTTTTAGTCCTGTTGGGTGTCCAAACACCTTCCTCAGTATAGTAGCAAGTTGCTCAGTGGCAAAGCCAGTTGATTTGCTGACCACTTGACCATGGAACAGGTGGTACTGGTCTACATGGTACCAGTGGCAGGTCTCATCAGGAGCTGATGAGATCCCTGACCTTGTATTCCATTGGATATACATAAATATATATGTGTGTGAGTGTGTGTCTCTGTATGTGTTTGCGTGTGTTGTGTGTGTGTGTGTTGTGTATGTATGTGTGTGAGTGTGTATCTGTGTGTGTTTGTGTGTGTGTGTGTGCATGTGTGTCTGTGAATGTGTATGCATGCGTATGTGTGAGTGTGTCTGTGTGCATGTGTGTGTGCATGTATGTGTGTGCATGTGTGTGTGTGGGTGTATGTGTGTGTGTGGGTGTCTGTGTGTTTGTGCCTCCTTGCCATGACAACATGCAATGGCTGTAAACAAGACTTACTGGTACACAAGCAGTGTCATTTGTTTTCAGTCTACTACAAAAACATGTCTGGCCATGGGGAAATATTACCTCACTTGGATCAAGCAAGGGTTGCTGATAGGAAGGGCATCCAGCAGTAGAAAATCTACTTCTTTGAATTCTGTCTGACCCATCCAAGCATGGACGGAAAAGTGAACACGAAAATGATGATGATGATAACGATGGTGAAAATAAACAAAACAACAAAAGCAATATTTGTGTGTGTGTGTGTATGTGTGCGTGTGTGTGTGTGAGAGAGAGAGTAAATGGCTTTCTTCGTGCAGACAAAGTATGTTAGGTCAATTCAAAACTGTTCACTTTTTTTTGCAATTCACATCAAAGTGAAAGCAGTCAGCCATGATTACAGATTTTAAAAGAGATATTAACAAAAGCAGACAGCATATATGTGTGTGTGTGTGTGTGTGTGTGTGTGTGTGTGTGTGTGTGGAGGGGGTGGGGTGTATCAATAAAAATGTATGTGTGTGTGTGGGTGTCTATCAATAAAAATGTGATTGTGTACATCTTAATGTGAGTGAGGAGAAAAAAGTGTATTCAATACTCGAGGTAGAGTTAGTCACATACTACAGTAGGAACCATGCTGAGATTCAAACCACAGTTCTCAAATTTTCCCAGTTTAGAAGCATGACCTAATATATTTCCATAAAAGGTAAAACATTGCCATAACAGGAAGTAACACCAATGTGACTATGATTTGACCAATCAGCACAGGTTTATTCATAACAGTGGAGATAACTTCAGAGGAGTGTGCAAGTTTTCCTGTCAAATGGATTCTAGAATCTTCTGGGCTGAGAGTAATTTAAGCCTTTAGCATTTAAGCCAGCCATATCTGGTCAAAATATTATACTTGTTTTATGTTCAAACTGGCCAAATTCATTTTCTAACAGCTGTCATACAATGTCATACTAGAAGTAAGCAATCAGTTCATTGAAATCTCAAAGCTACAAGATAATGCATAATTAATTCAAAAGAATGTGAATAAATAAGCATTATATTTAACAAAATAATCTGAATGCTAAAGGGTTAAAGATGACGCTAATTAAACTTAAATAAAGCTGGTGATACATAAAAAGCACTTGTGCCAGTGCCACATGGGGCCAGTGCCATGTAAAAAGTACCCAGCACACTCTGTAAAGTGGTTGGTGTAAGGAAAGGCATTCAGTTGTAGAAACCGAGCTAAATCAGATTGGAACCTGGTGCAACTAACCAGATTGCCAGCTCCTATCAAACCGTCCAACCCATGCCAGCATGGAAAAATGGATGTTAAAGGATGGTAATGATAATGATGATGATGGTTATTTTCAAAACATCCTCCATTACACATAACTGCTAACAAAGAAAATAGGACCAGAAGTTGTCCTAAAATACAACTACATATAATTGGAAGCTGAAATCTCTAAACTCATTACTTCAAGTTTCTTTTTTATTATGTTTGAATGATTATGAAAAAGACAATTAAAAGACTTGAAGTGGAGATATTTGACTATTTACACAAGTTTTGATTACATAAGATTCGAAACAAAAAAGATTTATTGGTTAATTACATAAGCTGTGTACAAAGATGAGAGAAGAGATGAGGAAGAGATGAAGAAGTGGGAGATTTAGCAGATAGGGAAGAGAAATGAAAAGAAAAGAAAAGGAGAGAAGAGGGTGAAAAGAATTGCAGACAACATCTGATGTCTCTTTTACCCAGTTTTCTTCTAAAATTATTTACACTCTATTGTGTGTACACACTGACATTATCCATCCAACAGAGTATGCTAGCTTCATTTCTTTTAAGTCTTTGCAAATCCTCTGTAATCAAAACCCATGTTTCATTGCCATGTAGCATAGCTGTACGTACACAGGCATCATACAATCTGCTTTTTACTCTGAGGGAGAGGCCCTTAGTTACCAATAAAGGTAAAAACTCTCTGAACTTTGCCTAGCACATTCTTATTCTAGCAACTACACTTTCAGAACTTCCTCCTCCACTGCTAACTTGGTTGCCTAGGTAACAAAAGTTGTCTACTACTTCTAATGATCCCCCTGAGCACTTGATGGAGTCTATTGGGTATATTGGTATGGTGAGTATAAATAATTCAATAAATAACTTTGTAGTGCAATAAAAATAAATGCTTGCACTTGCAAAATGTTTTAAGTTTGAAATTACTGTTGAAAGTATTCCCAAGATAAAAGAATTGTTTAGCTTCTAAGGATGAATATATTACAAAATCATTAAAATTTGTTTTATAGTTTTGCATGATTCAAAATTTTCCTTTTAATGTCAAAATTGAGGTCTTTATCTTTGAGATGCCAAATGTATTTTGGCAAAGTAGTGTCTACATATCTGAGTGGGTTCCTGAAAGTGTATGCAAGCAAATTATATCATTATGTAAAAGAGTTAACCATTAAGCCAATGCACTCCAATAATTGATACATTTAATTGATTAACCCAGTCATATCCAGTCAAAATATTCTGCCTGTTTTATGTTCAAACAGGCCAGATCCAACCTCCCACACCTAACCTACAATGTCATTCTAAAAATATACAATCACATCATTGCAATACTGAAGCTACACAATAATGAATGCACGATTAATTCAAAACAATGTGAATAAATAGCCAATAAATTGGACAAAGACATATGAATACTAAAGGGTTAAATATTATTGTTAAACATTTAGTAGCTGGTCTATTTAACTAGTTAAATATTACTGCCAAATGCTAAATTACATACTTCATGTTAAACAAACTAACCTCAAATGCATTAGAACCAGGGAAAAATAAAGGATAAACCAACTAGCTTTTCAGCCAAAATGTTCTTAAAAATAGCTTAGTGCTAATCACTGAATGTTTTTCAATCAACCAGAGCACCATAAGTACTTTAATAGGAACAATGCAAAAGTTAGCTATAAGAGCATATGTAACCAAAAGTATGTAATCTACAATATGAATAACTACTCGAAAACAGATACAACCATAAAAGATCAAGAACATCTCCATCAAGTGTTAATTTTAAAAGAGAAGTTACAAGACAACCCGACTTCAACAAAAATGTATCAGTGGAGCAATAAGTACCACCTCTGATCAGTGTTGATGTCTGTACTAGGATGTAATCTCATGTCTCCTATTGGGTAACCATTTTTTCCCAAGAGTGTTGACTATGTATTGCGAAAAAATACAAAATCATCTCACAAAAAATATGGTTACACTATAGGACACATGAGATTGTATCCTGGTACAGACATCAAAACCAATTCATACTAAAAATTGATCTGAGTTGCTGTGAGGCTAAAGAATGAAAGACAAGGTATGAGTAATAAGGATGAGATAGCAAAATACATGTAAACAACATGCAGCTACACAACACAGCATAATAACAAAAGAAAGATTGACTAATGAAGGTGGGCCAACCAATGAAAATGATAGGTGTGTAATAGGAACGCAACAGTTTGAATAACTGAATTAGTCACATGAAAGATTGCAAAGAGGGAAGCACAGGAACCTATTAAATCTTTAGTATATAAATCTTTCAGATGACTTGTTCAATTATTCAAATATTACATTTTATCATGCTCCTATCATTCTCATTGGGTGACCAATTTTCAATTGTTAATCTATATTGATAGTTCCATCCTGTTAAGAAATTCCTTATAGCTAACTACGCACTTACTGCTGTCTTGTAACTACTATGGTATCTTAGGATAGTTACTCTGAAATCTTTCAGGCAGAATATGAAGTATGCGAAACAGTCAAATCTTCCTCATTGTGTTTGTGTGTGCATGAGTGCATGCATGTGAAATGTGTGTATTATGCACACATATACATACACACACATAAACAAAGATATCTATATTGTTGGTATTAACTTGTATCCAAGTTGCAGATCTGTAGCCAGTGACTGAGCTTCTTCAGTAGAGGTGGTGTTATGCCATAGTGGCTTCAATGCTGGAGTACCACCTTTAAGGGTTTAGCTGAACAAATTAACATGAGCACTTATTTATATTTTTTTTTACATTTGGCAGTTATTCTATCAGTCTCTTCTACTGAGCCACTAAGTTATGGGGATGTAAACAAGCCAACACTGTCAAGTGATGGTGGGTGACAAACACAAACACAGAAATGCATGCTTACACACACACAGACACACACACACACACACACACACACACACACACACACACACACACACACACACACATATATATATATATATATATATATATATATATATATATATATATATATATATATATATATATATATATATATATATATAAATTTAAATAAGAGCTAAAAGATGATCCATTGTAAAAACTTTATTATGACCTATGATCATTTCGATGCAATATCCAGACCAACTCATGCATATTATAAAATATGGAATATTGTATCTCTTCAGGGTCAGATTAATTCATAGCAGACAGTAAAAACAGACAACAGTCATAGTTGTCCTAGAATTACATGTATATAAACAAGTTGAAAAGACATGACACGAACTGAAACTGTATAGCATATCGGTCTTGAAACCGTTAGAAAGCAGAGTAAGTGAGAAGTGATGCTAAATTATCACTCCTCACTTACTCTGCTTTCTAACGGTTTCAAGACCGATATGCTATACAGTTTCAGTTCGTGTCATGTCTTTTCAACTTGTTTATATACAAGTAATTCTAGGACAACTATGAATGTTGTCTGTTTTTACTGTCTGCTATGAATTAATCTCACCCTGAAGAGATACAATATTTCCTATTTTATAATATGCATGAATCGATCTGGATATTGCATCGAAATGATCATAGGTCATAATAAAGTTTTTACAATGGATCATCTTTTAGCTCTTATTTAAATTGATATACATACAAAAACTCACATGTGAGGATTTTGCTACGTTGATAACAGATACAATATTTTTACCAAATTTTGGTATAGATCTATAAATACAAATATATATATATATATATATATATATATATATATATCAATGAAAAAATGTATTGTAAATAGATAAACAACAGGTGAAAAACATATAATGTAAACTGAGTGTACAACCGGATGGGAGACAGATACAGAAGGTCCCTGATTCTTCATCAGTTATCAAACAGAAAGCAATGCACCCTGACTTGTGTGTGTGTGTGTGAGTGTGTGTATATATATTTATATATATATATATATATATATATATATATATATATATATATATATATATATATATATATATATATATACTTATATCTATCTATATATCTTTCTCTATGTATCTGTCTATCCATACACACACACACACACACTCCTCCAAAATCCCTGGCCTGGTGCAAAAATTTGAAACCAATATTATTTAAAGATGTAAGGTGGTGAGCTGGCAGAATTGTTAGCACACTGGGCAAATACTTAGTGGTATTTCATTCATCATTATATTCTGAATTCAAATGCCACCAAAATTATCTTTGCCTCAGGGTCAATGTAATCAGCTTACCCTTCTCCTGAAATTGTTGGCCTTGTGCAAAAATTTGAAACCAATATTCTTTAAAGATGTGACATTGGCGGTCAATTTTCTCTTGAAGTACTACAAAAGTGTGTGTGTGTGTGTGTGTGTATCAGTCTTCTTTTCAAATTTAAAAAAAGAATTCAAGATAATTACACAACACAAGTTTTTGCTAAGATAGTGCAATACAAGTCAAAAGTCGACAACAATAGATGTAAGAGAACTCTGACACAATTTAAATCATGACAGTAACAAAAGTAAGCATTGATATAAAATCATGTTTGACAGGGAACGAATGTATTATTGATATTTTGATGTTTATCAAGTAAAATGTTGTGACCATTTGTTGTTGAAAATAGTATTATTTACATACATGATCTGGCTGTAAATGATTCGGCAATTTATTTCACATTCACCTTTATATACGTAAGTTAAAAACGCAAGTGGAGAAACAGTTGACTGAACCACATGCTACTTTCAACAATGATATGAATGAACAACTGATCAAACCTGCTGGGTATTGAGTGAAGGAAAAAGAAAGCCTTTTTTAGAATTTTCTAGAATTTTGTGTTATATAACCAAAATGGCTGTCCAACTACAAGCCTCTGACTGGTTCATTATTCTTTCATTCTTTTATTCTTTTAACTTGTTTTAGTCACTGGATTGCAGGGGCATCACCTTTCAGGGTTTTGTCGAACAAATAGACCCCAGAATTTATACTCCTAAGTCTGGTATAGTACTTGGTCTAATGGTATGTAAAAAATGCCACAGAACCACTATTATTAGAAGTAAGAAGGTCGGGCTTGTATAGGATGAAAGACTGCAAAGATAAAGCACTATACAAGAAATTCAAAACAAATGAAACTGAAAATATGTGGGTAAAGAAAAGAATGCATGGTCAATTTCATAGAGATGTTGAAGATAAGAGAGACAGAGAAAAAAAAATGGCTGTGGATGACTAAAAGTGATTTAAAACCGGAAACGGAGGCTCAAATCTGTGCTGCCCAAGTGCAAGCACTAAGAACAAACTACATAAAATACAGAATAAACAACACAGCAGAAAGTGATAAGTGCAGAATCTGTGGACAAATGGTGAAACCGTATGGCATATTATCAGCCAATGTACGCCACGAGCCCAGAAGGAATATAAGAGACACCACGACAATATAGCCAGGCTTGTCCATTGGACACTTTGCAACAAGTATGGACTTGACAGAGCAAAAAATTGGTACGACCACAAACCTAAACGCATCGTTGAAAATGGAAAAGCAAAGATCCTATGGGATTTTATGATTCAATGCGACCATGAGATAGAGAATAGGAAGCCGGACATAGTCTTAATTGAGAAAGAAAACAAACTATGCTGGATCATAGATATAGCATGCTCAGCTGACAACAAGGTATGCAATAAGGAAGAAAGAAAAGTTGAGAGATATGGCAGGTTAGCTTGGGAAGTTAAGCAGTTGTGGTCGATGAAAAAGGTAACAGTAGTACCAATAATTGTTGGAGCCCTGGGAACAGTGAGCAAAAATCTCAAGAAGTACGTGGAACAAATAGGGGCTGCAATAAGGGTGGAGCACTTGCAGAAAACAGCACTGCTTGGAACCGCTCAAATACTCCGGAAGGTGCTCGAAAAATAAGAGGTGTTACCTTAGTTCACTGGTAGTGAACAGCTGACACTGTAGTACATCTCCAGTATTAGAAGCTGTGCAAAGGCAATAATAATAATTATCATCATCATTATTATTATTATTATTATTATTATTATTATTATTGATTTGACTCAGGTTCAGTCTTATTCTTGACAGGATTTATGTTGGTAGCAGGTTACTACCTGTAACCTTAGGAATCCACTAGCTTTCGATAGCCTTTCAAGTTATTAGAATCCTCCTGAAGACCTTTCCAGTCCCTAAGAGGCAAACTCTAGTTCTACAGGACATTCTATTCCAGTTTCCTTCAACCATTTGTCTATATCTTTGCTCACAGTTCTCAATGTACCAATTATCATAGGCACAACCTTTATTATCATTATTATTTTAATTTTTATTTGTACATAGGTGGCAAGTTGGCAGAACTGTTCGGATGCCAGGCAAAATGCTTAGTTGCATTTTATCCATTTTTATGTTTTGAGTTCAAATTCCACCAAGGTCAACTTTGCCTTTCATCTTTTTGGGAGTCAATAAAATAAGTACCAGTTGAGCACTGGGGTAGGGTGGGGTGTTGATGTAATTAACTTATACCCTCCCCTAAAATTGCTGGCCTGGTGCCAAAATTTGAAACTATAATCATCAACATCATCATCATCATCATCATCATTATTATTATTATTGCCTTTGTATAGCTTCTAATGCTGGAGATGTACTATAGTGTCAGCTGTTCTCTACCAGTGAACTAAGGTAACACCTCTTATTTTTCGAACATCTTCCGGAACATTCGAGCAGTTATTGTTGTTGTTGTTGTTATCATCATCATTATTATTATTATTATTATTATTATTATTATTATTATTATTATAAAACATTGATTCATTTGACACGACTGTAAAAATGATACTTTCGTGCTATTTTTTTATACTGAATTTTATTGTTTGCTAACCAAAGATAGAAAAAAGAAACAGAACTTTAGCATGTAATCTCACATATTCAATGAAGCCAATGGGCCAGATAAAATGTAGGTGTGGCTTGTATTTTGCCACTCCCTCCTCTACAATATGAATGTTAAATAAGGCGTCATTAATGATTTGTAATATTTGTAGCCACTTTAACATAGCTGTCTGTTCGAGTGGACTCTACTGCAATTTTTTCACCCCAAGAGGACATCTCCCCTAATTGGTTAACAACACACAGCTGCATCCGATAGAACTGCGAGCACGGGAACGAACCCCTACCATCTCCTAGCTCCCCTTGCGGTTAAAAAATCACAGTAGAGTCTGCTAGAATGGTCAACCATGTTAAAGTGGCTATGAATATAACTTGTCAGTACAACTACTGCATTGATCTCTTAGAGAGATTTTAGAACTAGCATTTTTGCTTAATTAATGACTTACCATTGATTAATAAACACATTTCTCTACCAATTATGAATTCCATCATATTTATGAGCCAACAATAAAGCCTCTAATGATTAAGTCAACTATAATAAATAGCAACCAAATCTCCATCATCATCATTTAATGTCTATTTTCCATGCTGGTACAGATTGGACAGTTTGTCAAGAGCTGGCAAGCCAGAGGCCTGTACCAAGCTCTATTGTCAGTTTTAGCATGGCTTCTATAGTTGAATGTTCTTCATAACACCAAATCACACAGAATCATAAAAATGGAAGGATGCATTGGATAATTTAGCTGTAGATATACTATAGCTGAAAAGTAAGAGGGCAAGATCATGGTTGGAATATATGTGATTATAGATCTGCTGGATCATAGCTGACTCAAGTTAAATAACCAAAGCCCCACCAGAAGGGAATCTCTATGTGGTCATTCAACAAGCTGCTAGAAATAACAGCTAAATTTCCTTCAAATCACACCTTAATCTCTCTTAAAAATGGAAGAGCACATTATATAATGCAGACCAGGCTTGGGCAAGCTCTTTTAAGAGATGGGCCACATGAGACTGGGATCATCACCAGTTGGGCTGAACTACTGAAAATATTCAAGGTAATTTTTTTCATCTGATACACCACCTAGAAAATCCTGCAGGCCTCACAGTGTGCCCATGATTGATGTAGATCAATGGTTCTCAACTGGGGTTCACATGACCCTTGGTGGTAGGGATCCATATAAGATTTTGTTGTTAAGGTTTATGTGCAATAAATTGGATTTCTTTCTAGAATACACAAAATATTTTAACAATTTTTTTTAATACAATTCCTAATAATATCCAATTAAGAAAATATAATAGGATTTTTTAAAACATTGAATGGGTATGAGCAGTGGTTCTCAACCTGGGTTCACATGGTCCCTGTAGGTCCATATAAGATTTTTGGGGGTCCACACAACAAAATAGTAAATTGGGGATCTACAATAGTATTTTAAGGGGCCCTGAAAAAATTTTGCTTTAGACGTATGTATTGCAAGAAACAGCTAGATTTCTTTCTTTAACCCTTTTGTTACCAATCCGGCTGAAACCAGCTCTGGCTCTGAGGACAAATGTCTTGTTTTCATAAGTTTTGAATTAAAATCGTCCACCAAACCTTAGTCACAATTTATGTTCCTAACACTAGCTTAATGGTAACTAAGTAATTTTACTAAATTCTTTGTTATATTTAAAGTAATTGAAAGAAACACAGAGCGTCTCAGCAGAAATATGGTAACAAAAGGGTTAAAATATATAATAGAGAAACATTTCTTAACCTTTTTGATACCAACCCGGCTGAAACCGCCTCTGGCTCTGTAGTACAAATGTCTTGTTTTCAAAAGTTTTGCATTAAAATCTTCCACCAAACCTTAGTCACAATTTATGTTCCTAACACTAGCTTAATTATAACTAAGTTATTTTAATAAATTCTTTGTTATATTTAAAGTAATCGAAAGATATACAGAGCATCATAAATAAATACAGTAACAAAAGAGTTAATGCTTTACATGGTTCAACCTACACAACTTAATGTGTGAAAAACAAAATAAGAATTTTGAAAGAAGTTTCTATAAAACTAGCTTTTAAACCTCGAATGGTTATAGGAGCCCACTAGAATAGAATAATAATCACAGGGGTCCAGAGATAAAAAAAAAATGGTTGAGAACCCCTGGGTATGAGGGGCCACCCAGGTACAATAGAAATCAAAGGGGTCCGAGACGGGCAGGGTTGAAACACTTTTGACCATACTTGCTAAACCAGAACCAACTCAGGGTTAAACAGCGACACCAACAAAGATATTAAGTAAACTATAAAGTTAAGCAACAGTTGCATGATCGGTGCAGTCACATACGAAATTCATTTAGGTTAACATTTTTTACTTTTAATTGTGAAAAAATAAAACAAATACCTTGGGGAAATAAAGTATTTAAACCTAGTTGTGAGCATTTATATGTAAGAAAACTGTCATCTTAGAAGTTGAATTAACAGCAAGCATCGACATGACTTGAAATATTATCAACCAGTTAGCAACGACATTAGAATGGCAAGTAGGTTGATGAATGTTGAATGGTTTTGAAGTAATTCAACCTGGCAAAAAAAAAAATCTTATTGTTTTGTATTTTAAAAGTGTGCATATGTATCTACATACATACTCCCATAAAAGATATACACGCGCATGTGTGTGTGTGTGGATAGCCAGATAGATAGATAGATAGATAGATAGATAGACAGATAGATAGATAGATAGATAGATAGATAGATAGATAGACAGATAGATAGATAGATAGATAGATAGATAGATAGATAGATAGATAGATAGATAAATAGATAGATAGATAGGTTTCTTTATTAGCCACACAGGGCTCAACACAGAGGGGACAAAATACAAATGTAGAGTTTTTCTTTTCGAGGGGGTCGAAAACAAAGCAGAAAAAAAAACAAAAGTGGGGACAACGATGAAAAAAAAACAAAAAAAAAAAACATCGCAAAACGTTTGGGGTATTTACAAAAAATACGAAAAATACAAAAAATTCCCAATAAATGGGGAGGTTATCCGTGGAAAGAAAAACCTACGAAAAGACCACGGTAACCTCGGTCTTTAGCGTCACAGTTTGTTAAATAAAATTTCTCTGTTTACAAAATTTTAAAACGTTTTATAGAATCATGGTCAAGGTGGCTTCGTCATTTATACGTGCCATTCTTGCTACATGTATCCATCTTTTTTCGAAACATTTGCTAGACAACACTTGCCTCTCTACTCTCACCTTCCTTTTCAAGTGATACTTGAAAAAGTTGATGAGAGATTGACCAGAGAGGAAAGTATTTGTCTCTAATCCTTTCAGACGCGTCCACCAGATGCATTCTTTGGCCATAGCCACAAGTACGATAAATACAGCTCTTCCTTCCCGTTTAAAGGAAGGAGGCGTGACGATATTGACGATAGACTCGGTTGATAAACCGACTCGTCCCACACGCGACAGCAGTCGTTCGACATAAGCCCACAGCTCCGAAATGGTTGGACACTGCACGAGTGCGTGCAGAACGGTTTCATCGCTCTGACCGCATCTCGGGCAGGTCGGCCCCACATTTCGCGAGCCGTGTCTATAGAGCTTATCCCGAACGGGTAGCGCCTCTCGGTAACACTGCCAGGCCAGGGATCTCTGGAAGTTGTCCATAGGTCCCGGCCCGAAAGTCGTCCTGAACAGGCGGGTCAGGTATTCCTCGTCGACGCCCAGGTTCGCCCCGAGATCGTCGTCGTACCTGCCCTCCACTAATCCCCTATAGAATGACTTCGTTGTGATGCAGCCGCTCAAGGTCGACCCGGGACGGCAAAGTTGTTGCAGAGCAACGCGACACTCACGGTGCCATTCGCCATTCCTCGGCCTCTTTTTGATCCACGACTGCAGCTCGGTCATGGAGACGAGCTGCGGGAAAGCGCGTCGCACAAACGGCGACCACACCTGCTCACCGTCGTCTACGTAGAGCCGGAGATGTCGCAGTCTCAGCGCATGTCTGCGCATCATCAACCACGGCATGCCCAGCCCTCCTTTCAGCGGGTGTTGGCAACAAACGGATCGCCTCACCATCGGAACGCTTCCTTTCCACAAAAAGCGGAAGAGGATGCGCTCCATTTCGGTGATGGCGCGATCGGGACAAGGCACGACGGTCAGGCGGTATTCGATGACGGACGCGATGTACGCGTTCGCCACCTCCGCCCGACCTTTTAGGGACAGCTTCCTCTCGGACCATTGCCGGCAGAGAGTGGCCACCCTACTCGTTATCTCGTCCCAGTTCTTCTCCGTTTGCAGGTCTGGACCGAACCAGACTCCGAGCAACTTGACCGGACCGTCCGTCCAGCGTCCCACTACTGAGGCGCTGCCGGACGGTATGGGCTTGCTTCTCCAGGTGCCGAGCAGCAAACCCACCGACTTATCCCGGTTGATTTTCGCTCCCGTCACCGCTTCGTAGTCTTTCAGCGTCTCGCCGACAAGCTCGATGTGCTCGTGGCTAGACGCTATGACGGTGACGTCGTCCGCGTATGCCGACACGCTCGTCCCGCACCCCAGTTCTCGCGGGATGCCCCTCAGCGTCGCCAGCTTCCGCAGTAGTGGCTCGAGAGTCAATACGTACAGGAGCGGCGACAGGGGGCATCCCTGACGAACCGAACGTGCAATGTCGAAGGGTCCCGATAGACGTCCATTGACGCGAACAACCGAACGGATGCCTGTGTACAAGGCAGCCATCCAGCCGCGGAAAACGGGACCGAAGCCGGCCGCTTCGAGGACGGCCTCCAAGTATCGATGGTCTACCCTATCGAAAGCTTTCGATTGATCCAAATTGATCAGGGCCCCACCCATGCCAGGTTCCTTAACTACCCTCTCTATGATGTAGCGCATCAGATGGAGGTTGTCATGGATGCTCCGGCCCGGCACGGCGCACGTCTGCTCCGTGCCGACCAGTTTCTCGATGACAAGCGCCAACCGCTTGGCTAACACCTTGGCCAAAATTTTCATGTCTGCATTGAGCAGAGTGATGGGCCTAAAGTTATCTATGGCGTCCCCCTTGTTTGGATCTTTCTTCAGCAGCGTTACCGCTCCTCGGCTCACAAAACCGGGAATGCTCCTGTTCTGCTGCCAGTTGCAGTACACGACCGCCAAGACTTCTCCAAACAAGTCTGGCATACAGTTGTAAAGCTCGTAGGGCAGACCATCCAAACCCGGAGATTTGTCCGTCGAGCAACCCGCCATCGCGTCCCTCACCTCCTCCGCCGTGATGACCCCTTCGCAGCACTCCGCCTCTCTTGCCGAGAGTCGTGGCAAGCTGTGCAGGTAGGCACTAAAGTCCACCCTGCCTTCTCGCTCGCCACTCCTCCCGAACAGTCGGGCAAAATGCCGCTGAAACGCCTCGCACATCTTGCTCGGCTCGAGCAATTCGCGCCCCTGTTCGTCTACCAGAGACCGGATGGTGGCTCTGTTACCCCGCTGCGCCTCCGCCACCCGGGCCTCTCGTGCGGCTCCAACACCTTCATTCCTCAGAGCACGCATCCTTGCCCTGACAGCACACCCTTCGTGTTTAGCATTGAAGTGTTGGTCGAGGGCCAACCTCGCCGCTAAAACGTCGGATGCGATGCCACTTCGCAATGCCTCTTCTAACTTTATCACTAGCTCCCCCTCTTCTCTGTTCCTCTCTACAGCTAGTGCCCTGCTATACCTTATTGCTTCCGCCCTCACTGCTCTCTTGAGGGCAAACCACCATTTGTTGTTGACGATGGCTCCCGTCAAAGCCCTCTTTACTAACGTGCTAATCCGGTCTCTGAAAACCTGTCTCGACGGGAAAGACGCGTTTAGTTTCCAGTAACCGGGACCCTGCCTATGTGCCTTATCTAAGTCTAGCGTACACGTCACAAGTTTGTGATCCGTGTAGCTGACTATGTGGAACTGTGGACATCCTAAACTATCTCTATCTCTTGTCCTACACACTATCCTATCTAGATACGATCTCGACGACCCAATGCGGTTGCTCCAAGTCCACGTTGGCACATTTGGGTGGTCGAGTCGGTACCTGTCAGACAACTGGAAGCGTCTGAGCAGGTCTATGAGGCCTTTGCATCCCCTTCTACTTTTGTCACTCCCCACGTAGTCTAGATGCGTGTCCAAGGTAGCATTCCAATCCCCCACTAAAAGTAAGGGACGAGACGTTCCCAGGAATACTTCTAGACGTCGAAAGAAGTCTGACCGACCTGTTAAAGGAGGCACATAAACTGCCAGCAACCGAAAAGCGCCTCCATCGCTGCCGTCCACATCTAGGACAACCAGTCTACCCTCCGGGTCCGTAAATATCGTCTTTACTTGGAGATCCAGACTCTTGCGAAAAAGAACCGCCGTGCCACTACCGCCCATCCTCGTCAGACAGGGAGAAAAATAAATGTTAAACTGTCCGCCAAACATGGACTTTAGGGCCCGCGGTTCATGGAGTCTGGTCTCACTAATGGCTATGATATCCAAATTGTGTGACTTGATGTCATTTAAGAGGTACCCTTGTTTCCAAGGGGACCCTAAGCCACGCACATTCACACAACCAATCTTCACCATGATTCTATTTATACGTGTGCTTTAAAGCACAAAACAAAAGAACAGAGTGTTACTTGCCGTTAGAAAGTTTTGTTTCCTCCTTGGATTTTTCACCAAGGAGGCTATTGTACAATTTCTTGCACAAATATTTCTGGAATCCCCCTACCGAGTTGGGGTAGAGGGATTTTATTGTGTTGTGTAATGCTGGTGTTACATGAATAATTTTAATGTGTTTTGGCGGTGTTGTACGTGGGTGGTTGTTGGTTTTGATATCGTTATTTGTGATGTTTGTTTTAGAGTTGATGTAATTCATCAACTCTGTGTTTGTACTGTCTATTGCTGTTAGCATTGTTTTTTTTATATTACTATTGGTGTTAGTAGTATTTTCGGGAGATGTGAATCTCCCTGCTTTGTTTGTGTTTGCATTTTGTTTTGTTTTCTTCTTACTGCGCTTCCTCTTTCCTTTCGTAGCTATTTTCCACTCCTCCCCACTCTCTTCATCGGATGATGGGAGATCTGAGGAGTCAGAAAGAGGTAACGGCAAATTTTGTGCGTCTGTGTGTGTTTCTGTGAATGTTTGTGTTGCTGTTTTTATTGATGTTGGCTGATTGTTATTTGTGTGTGGTGTATGTGATATGGGGGAGGGAGAGGCAGTCTTGGAATTTTCTTTTTTTTCTTCTGTTTTTGCAGTTTCTGTTGTCTTTTCTGTTGTGGTTATTGCTGATATTTCTGTTGTTGTTTTTTGCGTTGCTGGTGGTGTTGGTAGTAAGGTTTTTCTGTTGGGGGTATTTGGTAGTTGCTTCTGTTGTTGTTGTTGTTGTTGTTGTTGTTGTTGTTGTTTTTGTTTAGCGGCCAGAGGGCAGTCCTTTTTCAGATGTGCTTCGCTGTTGCATAGGTAACAGCGAGGTCGCCTGCCCTCTACCACCACATACAGCTTGTGGTCCTCTGCCAATCTAATGTTTGGAGGAATTTTCTGTGAAGCCTCCTCCGTGATGTGGAGAAGGATTTCCAGATTTTTCCCTCCCCAGTTCTTTTCCTCTCCGACCGTAATCTCCAAAATATTTGCCTCCTCCATTTCCAGGCACACGGCCGATATCAGCCATTGGGTGTCCACCTCCGATGGCACATTTTTTATCATAACTTTGGTCACTCTCTGTCCTAGATAACTCGGTATCATTACCAAGTCATCTGTGCGGAGAGAGAGTGTCGAAAATTGTTTAGCTAAATTTTCATCCAGAAACCTTACTTGCACCGTTCCAAATTTCCTTCCCCAGGTGACATGATTCTGATAAGGCCAAATTTTTCTAAGACAAACTTCAATTTTATCTGTGCTAACATTTTCTACACGTCTGGTTTTTGTGTTTACCAGTTTATAAATGATGCACTTTTTGTTTTTCATTTCTATAATATCTTTTGGGATGTTAATTCTGACATCATCTCCTTCTTTCGTAAGAAGGGATTTTGTGTCTTTTATTTGTTTTTGTGTGAATGTCACTGTTGTTCTTTTTTCCTTTAGAGCATTTGCGAAATTTGTTTTTGTTGTGCTGGCGGACATGTTCTTCTGGATATTTTTCTTTATGTTGGTGTATGTACTGCCTGGTTCAAAGGTGGTGGTAGTGGCAGCAGAGTTTGTTGAACAGGTGATGGTGTCATTGCTGACGGCCGATAACTTTACTTCCTTGTTGTTGCTGTTGTTGTTGTTGTTGTCGTTGTTGCTGTTGTTGTTGTTGTTGTTGTTGTCGTTGTTGCTGTTGTTGTTGTTGTTGTTGTTGTCGTTGGTGATGGTGATGATGGCGTCAGCAGCAGTGGTGCTTACGTCAGAGACATTTGTGACGGTTTTCACGCATGGTTTTGTAACCTTGGTTACAGTTTTGTTTTTGTTGTTGGTGTTGGTGGTGGTGGTGGTGAGAGGGCTGTTAGTAGCTGTACTCACAGTCTTTGTGACGTTTACAGCAACTGCGTTCGTGTCACTGCATGAGCACGCGCTATTCTGTTCTTTTTTCTCTTCTGGCATCTGAAGCCTCGGGAAATGCTTGTCAAAAGAACAAGACAAGCGTTCCAAAATTATGTTTCTCGACATTTTTCAAATGTCAAGAAGGAAATTTTTGTATTTTGCTAGGGCCGAAACTGCCCCTGGGGGTCAATTCCTGCCCTTGAAAATACACACAAATGAAGCCTAGGTGCTTCGCAACAAAATTATTTAAAAATTCCAACAAAATGTGGACAGTAAAAGGTCAAATAAACGTTTACCTTCGCAGCCGATGTGACAGCACGTCCGTGAGAATAGATAGATAGATAGATAGATAGATAGATAGATAGATAGATAGATAGATAGATAGATAGATAGATAGATAAATAGATAGATAGATAGATAGATAGATAGACAGATAGATAGATAGATAGATAGATAGGTTTCTTTATTAGCCACACAGGGCTCAACACAGAGGGGACAAAATACAAATGTAGAGTTTTTCTTTTCGAGGGGGTCGAAAACAAAGCAGAAAAAAAAACAAAAGTGGGGACAACGATGAAAAAAAAAAAAAAAAAAAAAACATCGCAAAACGTTTGGGGTATTTACAAAAAATACGAAATAATACAAAAAAATTCCCAATAAATGGGGAGGTTATCCGTGGAAAGAAAAACCTACGAAAAGACCACGGTAACCTCGGTCTTTAGCGTCACAGTTTGTTAAATAAAATTTCTCTGTTTACAAAATTTTAAAACGTTTTATAGAATCATGGTCAAGGTGGCTTCGTCATTTATACGTGCCATTCTTGCTACATGTATCCATCTTTTTTCGAAACATTTGCTAGACAACACTTGCCTCTCTACTCTCACCTTCCTTTTCAAGTGATACTTGAAAAAGTTGATGAGAGATTGACCAGAGAGGAAAGTATTTGTCTCTAATCCTTTCAGACGCGTCCACCAGATGCATTCTTTGGCCATAGCCACAAGTACGATAAATACAGCTCTTCCTTCCCGTTTAAAGGAAGGAGGCGTGACGATATTGACGATAGACTCGGTTGATAAACCGACTCGTCCCACACGCGACAGCAGTCGTTCGACATAAGCCCACAGCTCCGAAATGGTTGGACACTGCACGAGTGCGTGCAGAACGGTTTCATCGCTCTGACCGCATCTCGGGCAGGTCGGCCCCACATTTCGCGAGCCGTGTCTATAGAGCTTATCCCGAACGGGTAGCGCCTCTCGGTAACACTGCCAGGCCAGGGATCTCTGGAAGTTGTCCATAGGTCCCGGCCCGAAAGTCGTCCTGAACAGGCGGGTCAGGTATTCCTCGTCGACGCCCAGGTTCGCCCCGAGATCGTCGTCGTACCTGCCCTCCACTAATCCCCTATAGAATGACTTCGTTGTGATGCAGCCGCTCAAGGTCGACCCGGGACGGCAAAGTTGTTGCAGAGCAACGCGACACTCACGGTGCCATTCGCCATTCCTCGGCCTCTTTTTGATCCACGACTGCAGCTCGGTCATGGAGACGAGCTGCGGGAAAGCGCGTCGCACAAACGGCGACCACACCTGCTCACCGTCGTCTACGTAGAGCCGGAGATGTCGCAGTCTCAGCGCATGTCTGCGCATCATCAACCACGGCATGCCCAGCCCTCCTTTCAGCGGGTGTTGGCAACAAACGGATCGCCTCACCATCGGAACGCTTCCTTTCCACAAAAAGCGGAAGAGGATGCGCTCCATTTCGGTGATGGCGCGATCGGGACAAGGCACGACGGTCAGGCGGTATTCGATGACGGACGCGATGTACGCGTTCGCCACCTCCGCCCGACCTTTTAGGGACAGCTTCCTCTCGGACCATTGCCGGCAGAGAGTGGCCACCCTACTCGTTATCTCGTCCCAGTTCTTCTCCGTTTGCAGGTCCGGACCGAACCAGACTCCGAGCAACTTGACCGGACCGTCCGTCCAGCGTCCCACTACTGAGGCGCTGCCGGACGGTATGGGCTTGCTTCTCCAGGTGCCGAGCAGCAAACCCACCGACTTATCCCGGTTGATTTTCGCTCCCGTCACCGCTTCGTAGTCTTTCAGCGTCTCGCCGACAAGCTCGATGTGCTCGTGGCTAGACGCTATGACGGTGACGTCGTCCGCGTATGCCGACACGCTCGTCCCGCACCCCAGTTCTCGCGGGATGCCCCTCAGCGTCGCCAGCTTCCGCAGTAGTGGCTCGAGAGTCAATACGTACAGGAGCGGCGACAGGGGGCATCCCTGACGAACCGAACGTGCAATGTCGAAGGGTCCCGATAGACGTCCATTGACGCGAACAACCGAACGGATGCCTGTGTACAAGGCAGCCATCCAGCCGCGGAAAACGGGACCGAAGCCGGCCGCTTCGAGGACGGCCTCCAAGTATCGATGGTCTACCCTATCGAAAGCTTTCGATTGATCCAAATTGATCAGGGCCCCACCCATGCCAGGTTCCTTAACTACCCTCTCTATGATGTAGCGCATCAGATGGAGGTTGTCATGGATGCTCCGGCCCGGCACGGCGCACGTCTGCTCCGTGCCGACCAGTTTCTCGATGACAAGCGCCAACCGCTTGGCTAACACCTTGGCCAAAATTTTCATGTCTGCATTGAGCAGAGTGATGGGCCTAAAGTTATCTATGGCGTCCCCCTTGTTTGGATCTTTCTTCAGCAGCGTTACCGCTCCTCGGCTCACAAAACCGGGAATGCTCCTGTTCTGCTGCCAGTTGCAGTACACGACCGCCAAGACTTCTCCAAACAAGTCTGGCATACAGTTGTAAAGCTCGTAGGGCAGACCATCCAAACCCGGAGATTTGTCCGTCGAGCAACCCGCCATCGCGTCCCTCACCTCCTCCGCCGTGATGACCCCTTCGCAGCACTCCGCCTCTCTTGCCGAGAGTCGTGGCAAGCTGTGCAGGTAGGCACTAAAGTCCACCCTGCCTTCTCGCTCGCCACTCCTCCCGAACAGTCGGGCAAAATGCCGCTGAAACGCCTCGCACATCTTGCTCGGCTCGAGCAATTCGCGCCCCTGTTCGTCTACCAGAGACCGGATGGTGGCTCTGTTACCCCGCTGCGCCTCCGCCACCCGGGCCTCTCGTGCGGCTCCAACACCTTCATTCCTCAGAGCACGCATCCTTGCCCTGACAGCACACCCTTCGTGTTTAGCATTGAAGTGTTGGTCGAGGGCCAACCTCGCCGCTAAAACGTCGGATGCGATGCCACTTCGCAATGCCTCTTCTAACTTTATCACTAGCTCCCCCTCTTCTCTGTTCCTCTCTACAGCTAGTGCCCTGCTATACCTTATTGCTTCCGCCCTCACTGCTCTCTTGAGGGCAAACCACCATTTGTTGTTGACGATGGCTCCCGTCAAAGCCCTCTTTACTAACGTGCTAATCCGGTCTCTGAAAACCTGTCTCGACGGGAAAGACGCGTTTAGTTTCCAGTAACCGGGACCCTGCCTATGTGCCTTATCTAAGTCTAGCGTACACGTCACAAGTTTGTGATCCGTGTAGCTGACTATGTGGAACTGTGGACATCCTAAACTATCTCTATCTCTTGTCCTACACACTATCCTATCTAGATACGATCTCGACGACCCAATGCGGTTGCTCCAAGTCCACGTTGGCACATTTGGGTGGTCGAGTCGGTACCTGTCAGACAACTGGAAGCGTCTGAGCAGGTCTATGAGGCCTTTGCATCCCCTTCTACTTTTGTCACTCCCCACGTAGTCTAGATGCGTGTCCAAGGTAGCATTCCAATCCCCCACTAAAAGTAAGGGACGAGACGTTCCCAGGAATACTTCTAGACGTCGAAAGAAGTCTGACCGACCTGTTAAAGGAGGCACATAAACTGCCAGCAACCGAAAAGCGCCTCCATCGCTGCCGTCCACATCTAGGACAACCAGTCTACCCTCCGGGTCCGTAAATATCGTCTTTACTTGGAGATCCAGACTCTTGCGAAAAAGAACCGCCGTGCCACTACCGCCCATCCTCGTCAGACAGGGAGAAAAATAAATGTTAAACTGTCCGCCAAACATGGACTTTAGGGCCCGCGGTTCATGGAGTCTGGTCTCACTAATGGCTATGATATCCAAATTGTGTGACTTGATGTCATTTAAGAGGTACCCTTGTTTCCAAGGGGACCCTAAGCCACGCACATTCACACAACCAATCTTCACCATGATTCTATTTATACGTGTGCTTTAAAGCACAAAACAAAAGAACAGAGTGTTACTTGCCGTTAGAAAGTTTTGTTTCCTCCTTGGATTTTTCACCAAGGAGGCTATTGTACAATTTCTTGCACAAATATTTCTGGAATCCCCCTACCGAGTTGGGGTAGAGGGATTTTATTGTGTTGTGTAATGCTGGTGTTACATGAATAATTTTAATGTGTTTTGGCGGTGTTGTACGTGGGTGGTTGTTGGTTTTGATATCGTTATTTGTGATGTTTGTTTTAGAGTTGATGTAATTCATCAACTCTGTGTTTGTACTGTCTATTGCTGTTAGCATTGTTTTTTTTATATTACTATTGGTGTTAGTAGTATTTTCGGGAGATGTGAATCTCCCTGCTTTGTTTGTGTTTGCATTTTGTTTTGTTTTCTTCTTACTGCGCTTCCTCTTTCCTTTCGTAGCTATTTTCCACTCCTCCCCACTCTCTTCATCGGATGATGGGAGATCTGAGGAGTCAGAAAGAGGTAACGGCAAATTTTGTGCGTCTGTGTGTGTTTCTGTGAATGTTTGTGTTGCTGTTTTTATTGATGTTGGCTGATTGTTATTTGTGTGTGGTGTATGTGATATGGGGGAGGGAGAGGCAGTCTTGGAATTTTCTTTTTTTTCTTCTGTTTTTGCAGTTTCTGTTGTCTTTTCTGTTGTGGTTATTGCTGATATTTCTGTTGTTGTTTTTTGCGTTGCTGGTGGTGTTGGTAGTAAGGTTTTTCTGTTGGGGGTATTTGGTAGTTGCTTCTGTTGTTGTTGTTGTTGTTGTTGTTGTTGTTGTTGTTTTTGTTTAGCGGCCAGAGGGCAGTCCTTTTTCAGATGTGCTTCGCTGTTGCATAGGTAACAGCGAGGTCGCCTGCCCTCTACCACCACATACAGCTTGTGGTCCTCTGCCAATCTAATGTTTGGAGGAATTTTCTGTGAAGCCTCCTCCGTGATGTGGAGAAGGATTTCCAGATTTTTCCCTCCCCAGTTCTTTTCCTCTCCGACCGTAATCTCCAAAATATTTGCCTCCTCCATTTCCAGGCACACGGCCGATATCAGCCATTGGGTGTCCACCTCCGATGGCACATTTTTTATCATAACTTTGGTCACTCTCTGTCCTAGATAACTCGGTATCATTACCAAGTCATCTGTGCGGAGAGAGAGTGTCGAAAATTGTTTAGCTAAATTTTCATCCAGAAACCTTACTTGCACCGTTCCAAATTTCCTTCCCCAGGTGACATGATTCTGATAAGGCCAAATTTTTCTAAGACAAACTTCAATTTTATCTGTGCTAACATTTTCTACACGTCTGGTTTTTGTGTTTACCAGTTTATAAATGATGCACTTTTTGTTTTTCATTTCTATAATATCTTTTGGGATGTTAATTCTGACATCATCTCCTTCTTTCGTAAGAAGGGATTTTGTGTCTTTTATTTGTTTTTGTGTGAATGTCACTGTTGTTCTTTTTTCCTTTAGAGCATTTGCGAAATTTGTTTTTGTTGTGCTGGCGGACATGTTCTTCTGGATATTTTTCTTTATGTTGGTGTATGTACTGCCTGGTTCAAAGGTGGTGGTAGTGGCAGCAGAGTTTGTTGAACAGGTGATGGTGTCATTGCTGACGGCCGATAACTTTACTTCCTTGTTGTTGCTGTTGTTGTTGTTGTTGTCGTTGTTGCTGTTGTTGTTGTTGTTGTTGTTGTCGTTGGTGATGGTGATGATGGCGTCAGCAGCAGTGGTGCTTACGTCAGAGACATTTGTGACGGTTTTCACGCATGGTTTTGTAACCTTGGTTACAGTTTTGTTTTTGTTGTTGGTGTTGGTGGTGGTGGTGGTGGTGGTGGTGGTGGTGGTGGTGAGAGGGCTGTTAGTAGCTGTACTCACAGTCTTTGTGACGTTTACAGCAACTGCGTTCGTGTCACTGCATGAGCACGCGCTATTCTGTTCTTTTTTCTCTTCTGGCATCTGAAGCCTCGGGAAATGCTTGTCAAAAGAACAAGACAAGCGTTCCAAAATTATGTTTCTCGACATTTTTCAAATGTCAAGAAGGAAATTTTTGTATTTTGCTAGGGCCGAAACTGCCCCTGGGGGTCAATTCCTGCCCTTGAAAATACACACAAATGAAGCCTAGGTGCTTCGCAACAAAATTATTTAAAAATTCCAACAAAATGTGGACAGTAAAAGGTCAAATAAACGTTTACCTTCGCAGCCGATGTGACAGCACGTCCGTGAGAAGAGATAGATAGATAGATAGATAGATAGATAGATAGATAGATAGATAGATAGATAGATAGATAGATAGATAGATAGATAAATAGATAGATAGATAGATAGATAGATAGATAGATAGATAGATAGATAGATAGATAAATAGATAGATAGATAGATAGATAGATAGACAGATAGATAGATAGATAGATAGATAGATAGATAGATAGATAGATAGATATACTCTTTTACTCTTTTACTTGTTTCAGTCATTTGACTGTGGCTATGCTGGAGCACTGCCTTTAGTCGAGCAAATTGACCCCAGGACTTATTCTTTGTAAGCCTAGTACTTATTCTATCGGTCTCTTTCGCCGAACCGCTAAGTTATGGGGACATAAACACACCAGCATCGGTTGTCAAGTGATGTTGGGGGACAAACACAGACACACAAACACACACATGCATATATATATATATATATATATATATATATATATATATATATATATATATATATATATATATACATATATACGAAGGGCTTATTTTCAGTTTCCATCTACCAAATCCACTCACAAGACTTTGGTCGGCCTGAGGCTATAGTAGAAGACACTTGCCCAAGGTGCCACATAGTGGAAATGAACCCCGTCCACCAAAATTTCAGGCTTTGTGTCTAGAGTAGAAAAGAATAATTCTTCATACAAATATCTATACTTTATGACATCAGTAATTTGAAGTTGTCTTGTTTTAAGCCTAAGAAATTAAGGTTAGCCTATCTTTTATCTTTCAATTGTTTTAGCCATTAGACTGTGGCCATGCTGGATCAGCACCATGAAAGGTTTTCGTCAAACTTTTCAACCCTAGTACTAACTTTTTTTTAAAGCCTGGTACTTATTCCATCACTCTCTTTTTGCCAAGCCACTAAGTTAGTGGGATGTAAACAAACCAACTCTGGTTGCCAAGCAGTGGTGAGACACACACACACACACACACAATGGGCTTCTTTCAGTTTCCATCTACAAATCTACTAACAAAGCATTTGTCAGTCTGGAGCTATAGCAGAAGACACTTGTAAATAGGTATAAATGTATGTTATGTTCAGTTGTAATAAAAACAATTTTACATTAATCTGATGGGTTACTCTATTCTTTTGTAGAGTAAAAATGTATTATTCTTAAACAAGAAGGCAGTGCTCCAGCATGGCCACAGTCAAATGACTGAAACAAGTAAAAGAGTTAAAGAATAAGAAAGTTGTTGACAGTGACTTTAAAGTTTCAGCTTGCTAAACTAATAATACATGTATAATAAATTATGATGATGAAGATGATTATAATGATGATGATGATGATGATAATGATGATGATGATAATGATGATGATGATGACGATGATGATGATGATGATGATGATGATGATCATCATCATCATCATCATCATCATCATCAGCAGCAGCAGCAGCAGCAGCAGCAGCATCATGGCAATGATGGTATATGGCTGGAATTCCAGTATGTGATTGGGTAGTAAAATACTTTGAGGGAACAATAATTGATTAAATATTTAATTAATCATTTAATAATATTCCATCATTCTATAACAAAACTGGAACAATTTTGGAAAGATAACTGATATTTCAGAACTCACATCCAAGAAGTAAGTCAAGTTACAAATAGCATGCAGCAAAAATATGATAAAATTAAAAGAATTGACAATATCACTTCAATCCATGCTACATATGTTTCAGTAGCAAGGCATTTCTATTGATTATATGTGTATTACATCACACAAATGCCCACCACACTACCACGTCTTTAAGGTGCCAAACTGCCTGGGTAACAAAAATCAATTGCATTCATATTCAATCCAGTAAAACCAGGACAAAATATTTCTTAGTCACAAAATCATTTGGAATGTCATTGGTATACATGTAAGTGTGGCTGTGTGGTGAGAAGGTTGCTTTCAAACCATGCAGTTCTGGGTTCCGTCCCACTGCGTAGTACCTTGAGAAGTGTCTTCTACTATAGCCTCAGACCAACCAAAGTTTTGTGAGTAGATTTGGTAGATGGAAACTGGAAGAAGCCCATCATACATATATGTGTGTGTGGGTGTGTGTGTGTGTGTGTGTTTGTGTCTATATTCGTCTCCCACCACCACTTGACAACTGGTGTCGGTGTGTTTACATCCCCATAGCTTAATGGTTTGGCAAAAGAGACTGATAGAACAAGTACCAGGCTTGACAAAAAAATTAAGTAATGTTGAATGTGTCAAACAAATGAGAGAGGAGTACCCAACTCATGTGGTAGAGTATATGGTTCAAATTCCTCTCTAGCAACTTGAGCTTCTCGCCTGAAAATCACAGCAGCATGAAACTCAAGTAGCAAAATAAAAATTCACTTTCTGTAAATATATATGTATGTATGTATGTATGTATGTATGCATGTATGTATGTATGTATATATGAATATATATATATATATATATATATATATATATATATATATATATATGCATGTGTGTGTGTGTTATATATATATATATTACATAAGAATCTAACGGATATGTTTAAAAAAATAGAAACAGGTCAAGAGGCCTTGTTTACATTATAACTATCATCATCATCGTTTAACGTCCGCTTTCCATGCTAGCATGGGTTGGACGATTTGACTGAGGACTGGTGAAACCGGATGGCAACACCAGGCTCCAGTCTAATTTGGCAGAGTTTCTACAGCTGGATGCCCTTCATAACGCCAACCACTCAGAGAGTGTAGTGGGTGCTTTTACGTGTCACCCGCACGAAAACGGCCACGCTCGAAATGGTGTCTTTTATGTGCCACTCGCACAAGCCAGTCCAGGGGCACTGGCAACGATCTCGCTCGAAAATCCTACGGGAGCCAGTCAGGCGGTACTGGCAACGGCCACGCTCAAAATGGTGCATGGTGCATCTCATGTGCCACCCGCACAAGAGCCAGTCCAGGGGCACTGGCAACGATCTTACTTGGCTTGCCGGGTCTTCTCACGCACAGCACATTTCCAAAGGTCTCGGTCAGTAGTCATCGCCTCGGTGAGGCCCAATGTTCGAAGGTCTTGCCTCACCACCTCAGCCCAGGTCTTCCTGGGCCTACCTCTTCCACGGGTTCCCTCAACTGTTAGGGTGTGGCACTTTTTCACGCAGCTATCCTCATCCATTCTCACCACATGTCCATACCAGCGCAATCGTCTCTCTTGCACACCACAACTGATGCTTCTAATGTTCAGCTTTTCTCTCAAGATACTTACACTCTGACGGGTATTCACATTGACATTACACATCCAACGGAGCATACTGGCTTCATTCCTTGCAAGCTTACGTATGTCCTCAGCAGTTACAGCCCATGTTTCACTGCCATGTAGCATGGCTGTTCGTACGCATGCGTCATACAGTCTGCCTTTTACTCTGAGTGAGAGTCCCTTTGTCGCCAGCAGGGGTAAGAGCTCTCTAAACTTTGCCCAGACTATTCTTATTCTAGCAGCTACACTTTCAGCGCACCCACCCCCACTACTAACTTGGTCGCCCAGATAGCGGAAGCTATCGACTACCTCTAGTTTTTCACCCTGGAATGAGATAGAAGTTGTTTCCTGTTTGTTTACAGTGTTTATTGCACCTGAACATCTGCCACAAACAAAAACTAACTTCCTAGTTAACCTGCCTTTGATGTTGCTGCACCTCTTATGTGTCCATAGCTTGCACCGGGTACATCTTATAGAGTTACTACCTACTCCTTTTCTACATACTGAGCAGGGCCATCTACCTGAAGGGGTTTGTGTTTTATCTACCTTCCTACTTATTAGGATTTTAATATATATATGTATGTATTTATATATATATGTATACACATGCAGATATATTGTAAGTCGGTATAACCCACTTGATTTGATAAGCTAGATCAATAGTTATTATACTTATCACATAATAGAATACAATATAAGCCAAGCTGTTGGTGATTTGTACCAGAAAACTACAACTACAGATCAAAAAGCTTACTTCAAGTAAACATAGAGTTTCTCAGTACTGACTCAGTTTTCTAGTTTATTAAATAAAATTTACATGACATTGAGGGTGTCTGATGCCACATCCCAATTCTTCCAATTTTTCAATGTAAAAACAAATTACTCCATCTGATGAAGGGCTATATTACTTGTAAGTGTTCACAGAAAAGGCAATAAAGCATATACCAGCAACATGACTTCGCTTCAGTAGTTATTATGCTACTGAGGTGATTGTTGTCAGAAACAAGATGACACATTTCATTTGATCAATGTTTGAGTATTGTTCAACTATCTGTGGCCTGTTTTATGACTATCTTGACTTACATTCCAATATTGTTTGTGAACATTACATCTATGTCCTCACAACAAAATACGTACTTTAGGCTTACACCAGAGACATTTAACACATACACACACACACATATATATAAACCCCTTTTACCCGCACCCACTTATTTCACTTGGTATAACACTAGTGTAACAATAATTGGGTACCCTCTCAGCAGTATATTGGATAGAAACTATCCCTTAGTGGGTTGAATCTTCAACCCCTAACTCCCTTGCATTATATATATATATACACACACACATACATACATATATATATACATATATTATGCCCTATATACACATATACATACATATACATACATATATATAATATATACATATATATACATACACACACACACACATATATATATATATATATATATATATATATATATATATATATATACATACATATATATAAATATAAATATATATACATACATATACATACATATATATAAATATATATATATATATATATATATCCGAACAGCCATGCTTCATGGCAGTGAAACATGGGCCGTGACTGCTGAGGACATGCGTGGGCTCGCGAGGAATGAAGCCAGTATGCTCCGATGGATGTGTAATGTCAGTGTGCATACTAGACAGAGTATCTGTACCTTGAGAGAAAAGTTGAACTTACGAAGCATCAGTTGAGGTGTGCAAGAGAGACGACTGCGCTGGTATGGTCATGTAGCGAGAATGGATGAGGATAGCTGTGTGAAAAAGTGCCACACCTTAGCAGTTGAGGGAACCTGTGGAAGAGGTAGGCCCAGGAAGACCTGGGATGAGGTGGTGAGGCACGATCTTCGAACATTGGGCCTCACCAAGGCGATGACTTCTGACTGAGACCTTTGGAAATATACTGTGCGTGAGAAGACCCGGCAAGCCAAGTGAGACCTAAATCTAAGGCCCAGCCAGTCCACTTATGCGTACCTTCCTTCCTTCGTTGGACACTAAACTCCATTTGCAAAGACCTGTTGAGGCAAGTGAAATCGAAATCAAGTTAAGTTGGACAATAAACTCCACTGCGTAGGCCAGTTGAGGCAAGTGAAATCGAAATCGAGTTAAATTGGACACTAAACCCCACTTGCGAAGACCTGTTGAGGCAAGTGAAATAGAAATAGATTGTTGCCGGTGCCCCTGAACTGGCTCATGTGCGGGCGACACATGAAATCTTTCAAGCGGGATCGTTGCCGGTGCCCCTGGGCTGGCTCTTGTGCGGGTGACACATGAGGTTTTTTGAGCGAGATTGTTGCCGGTGCCCCTGGGCTGGCTCTTGTGCGGGCGACACATGAAATCTTTTGAGCGAGATCGTTGCCGGTGCCCCTGGACTGGTTCATGTACGGGTGGCACATGAAATCTTTTGAACGGGATCGTTGCCGGTGCCCCTGGACTGGCTCATGTGCGGGCTGCACATGAAATCTTTCGAGCGAGATCGTTGCGGGTGCCCCTGGGCAGGCTCATGTGCGGGCGACACATGAAATCTTTCGAGCGAGATCATTGTCGGTGCCCCTGGACTGGCTCATGTGTGGGCGGCACATGAAATCTTTCACGCGGGATCGTTGCCGGTGCCCCTGGACTGGCTCATGTGCTGGTGACGCATGAGGTTTTTCGAGTGGGATCGTTACCAGTGCCCCTGGACTGGCTCATGTACGGGCGGCACATGAAATCTTTTGAGCGGGATCGTTGCCGGTGCCCCTCGACTGGCTCATGTGCTGGTGACGCATGAGGTTTTTCGAGTGGGATCGTTACCAGTGCCCCTGGACTGGCTCATGTGCGGGCGACACATGAAATCTTTCGAGCGAGATCGTTGCCGGTGCCCCTGGACTGGCTCATGTGCGGGCTGGACATGAAATCTTTCGAGCGAGATCGTTGCCGGTGCCCCTGGGCTGGCTCATGTGCGGGCGACACATGAAATCTTTCGAGCGAGATCGTTGCCGGTGCCCCTGGACTGGCTCATGTGCGGGCGGCACGTGAAATCTTTCGAGTGGGATCGTTGCCAGTGCCCCTGGACTAGCTCTTGTGCGGGCGACACATGAAATCTTTAGAGCGAGATCATTGTCGGTGCCCCTGGACTGGCTCTTGTGCGGGTGGCACATGAAATGTTTCGAGCGAGATCGTTGCCGGTGCCCCTGAACTGGCTCTTATGCGGGGCCCTCGTACAATTTTCGAGCGAGATCGTCGCCAATGCTCCTGGACTGGCTCATGTGCGGGCGACACATGAAATCTTTCGAGCGGGATCTTTACCAGTGCCCCTGGACTGGCTCATGTGCAGGCGGCACATGAAATCTTTCGAGCGAGATCGTTGCCGGTGCCCCTGGACTGGCTCATGTGCGGGCTGGACATGAAATCTTTCGAGCGAGATCGTTGCCGGTGCCCCTGGGCTGGCTCATGTGCGGGCGACACATGAAATCTTTCGAGATAGATCATTGCCGGTGACCCTGGACTGGCTCATGTGCGGGCGACACATGAAATCTTTCGAGAGGGATCGTTGCCGGTGCCCCTGGACTGGCTCATGTGCTTGTAACACATGAGGTTTTTCGAGTGGGATCGTTACCGGTGCCCCTGGACTTGCTCATGTGCGGGCGACACATGAAATCTTTTGAGCCGGATCATTGCCAGTGCCCCTGGACTGGCTCATGTGCGGGTTGCACAAGAAATCTTTCGAGCGAGATCGTTGGCGGTGCCCCTGGGCTGGCTCATGTGCGGGCGACACATGAAATCTTTCGAGCGGAATCATTGCCAGTGCCCCTGGACTGGCTCATGTGCGGGCTGGAGATGAAATCTTTTGAGCGAGATCGTTGCCGGTGCCCCTGGACTGGCTCATGTGCGGGCGACACATGAAATCTTTCGAGCGAGATTGTTGCCGGTGCCCCTCCGCTGGCTCTTGTGCGGGTGACACATGAAATCTTTCGAGCGAGATCGTTGCCGGTGCCCCTGGACTGGCTCATGTGTGGGCGACACATGATATCTTTCGAGCGGGATCGTTGCCGGTGCCCCTGGACTGGCTCACGTGCTGGTCACACATGAGGTTTTTAGAGTGGGATCGTTGCCAGTGCACCTGGACTGGCTCATGTGTGGGCGACACATGAAATCTTTTGAGCGAGATCGTTGCCGGTGCCCCTGGACGGGCTCTTGTGCGGGTGGCACATGAAATGTTTCGAGATTGATCGTTGCCGGTGCCCCTGAACTGGCTCTTGTGCGGGCGACACATGAAATCTTTCGAGCGGGATCGTTGCCAGTGCCCCTGGACTGGCTCTTGTGCGGGCGACACATGAAATCTTTCGAGCAAGATCATTGCCGGTGCCCCTGGACTGGCTATTGTGCGGGTGGCACATGAAATGTTTCGAGCGAGATCGTTGCCGGTGCCCCTGAACTGGCTCTTATGCGGGGCCCTCGTAAAATTTTCGAGCGAGATCGTCGCCATTGCTCCTGGACTGGCTCATGTGCGGGCGACACATGAAATCTTTCGAGCGGGATCTTTACCAGTGCCCCTGGACTGGCTCATGTGCGGGCGGCACATGAAATCTTTCGAGCGAGATCGTTGCCGGTGCCCCTGGACTGGCTCATGTGCGGGCTGGACATGAAATCTTTCGAGCGAGATCGTTGCCGGTGCCCCTGGGCTGGCTCATGTGCGGGCGACACATGAAATCTTTCGAGATAGATCATTGCCGGTGACCCTGGACTGGCTCATGTGCGGGCGACACATGAAATCTTTCGAGCGGGACCGTTGCCGGTGCCCCTGGACTGGCTCATGTGCTTGTGACACATGAGGTTTTTCGAGTGGGATCGTTACCAGTGCCCCTGGACTGGCTCATGTGCGGGCGACACATGAAATCTTTCGAGCCGGATCATTGCCAGTGCCCCTGGACTGGCTCATGTGCTGGCTGCACAAGAAATCTTTCGAGCGAGATCGTTGGCGGTGCCCCTGGGCTGGCTCATGTGCGGGCGACACATGAAATCTTTCGAGCGGAATCATTGCCAGTGCCCCTAGACTGGCTCATGTGTGGGCGACACATGAAATCTTTCGAGCGGGATCATTGCCAGTGCCCCTGGACTGGCTCATGTGCGGGCGACACATGAAATCTTTCGAGCGAGATCGTTACCGGTGCCCCTCGACTGGCTCATGTGCTGGTGACGCATGAGGTTTTTCGAGTGGGATCGTTACCAGTGCCCCTGGCCTGGCTCATGTGCGGGCGACACATGAAATCTTTTGAGCGGGATCGTTACCGGTGCCCCTCGACTGGCTCATGTGCTGGTGACGCATGAGGTTTTTCGAGTGGGATCGTTACCAGTGCCCCTGGCCTGGCTCATGTGCGGGCGACACATGAAATCTTTCGAGCGGGATCATTGCCAGCGCCCCTAGACTGGCTCATGTGCGGGCTGCACATGAAATCTTTCGAGCGAGACCGTTGCCGGTTCCCCTGGGCTGGCTCATGTGTTGGTGACGCATGAGGTTTTTCGAGTGGGATTGTTACCAGTGCCCCTGGCCTGGCTCATGTGCGGGCGACACATGAAATCTTTCGAGCTAGATCGTTGCCGGTGCCCCTGGACTGGCTCATGTGTGGGCGGCACATGAAATCTTTCGAGCGGGATCGTTGCCGATGCCCTTGGACTGGCTCATGTGTTGGTGACGCATGAGGTTTTTCGAGTGGGATTGTTACCAGTGCCCCTGGACTGGCTCATGTGCGGGCGACACATGAAATCTTTTGAGCGGGATCATTGCCGGTGCCCCTGGACTGGCTCATGTGCGGGCGGCACATGAAATCTTTCGAGCGGGATCCTTGCCAGTGCCCCTGGACTGGCTCATGTGCGGGCTGCACATGAAATCTTCCGAGCGAGATCGTTGCCGGTGACCCTGGGCTGGCTCATGTGCGGGCGACACATGAAATCTTTCGAGCTAGATCGTTGCCGGTGCCCCTGGATTGGCACATGTGCGGGCGGCACATGAAATCTTTCGAGCGGGATCGTTGCCGGTGCCCCTGGACTGGCTCATGTGCTGGTGACGCATGAGGTTTTTCGAGTGGGATCGTTGCCAGTGCCACTGGACTGGCTCATGTGTGGGCGACACATGAAATCTTTCGTGCAAGATCGTTGCCGGTGCCCCTGGACTGGCTCATGTGCGGGCTGCACATGAAATCTTTCGAGCTAGATCGTTGCCGGTGCCCCTGAACTGGCTCTTATGCGGGGCCGTCGTAGAATTTTCGAGCGAGATCGTCGCCAGGGCTCCTGGACTGGCTCATGTGCGGGCGACACATGAAATCTTTCGAGCGGGATCTTTACCAGTGCCGCTGGACTGGCTCATGTGCGGGTGGCACATGAAATGTTTCGAGCGAGATCGTTGCCGGTGCCCCTGAACTGGCCCTTATGCGGGGCCCTCGTACAATTTTCGAGCGAGATCTTCGCCAGTGCTCCTGGACTGGCTCATGTGCGGGCGACACATGAAATCTTTCGAGCGGGATCTTTACCAGTGCCCCTGGACTGGCTCATGTGCGGGCGGCACATGAAATCTTTCGAGCGAGATTGTTGCCGGTGCCCCTGGGCTGGCTCTTGTGCGGGTGACACATGAAATCTTTCGAGCGAGATCGTTGCCGGTGCCCCTGGACTGGCTCATGTGCGGGCTGCACATGAAATCTTTCGAGCGAGATCGTTGCCGGTGCCCCTGGGCTGGCTCATGTACGGGCGACACATGAAATCTTTCGAGATAGATCGTTGCCGGTGACCCTGGGCTGGCTCATGTGCGGGCGACACATGAAATCTTTCGAGCGGGATCGTTCCCGGTGCCCCTGGACTGGCTCATGTGCTGGTGACGCATGAGGTTTTTCGAGTGGGATCGTTACCAGTGCCCCTGGACTGGCTCATGTGCGGGCGACACATGAAATCTTTCGAGCCGGATCATTGCCAGTGCCCCTGGACTGGCTCATGTGCGGGCTGCACAAGAAATCTTTCGAGGGAGATCGTTGCCGGTGCCCCTGGGCTGGCTCATGTGCGGGCGACACATGAAATCTTTCGAGCGGAATCATTGCCAGTGCCCCTAGACTGGCTCATGTGCGGGCGAAACATGAAACCTTTCGAGCGAGATTGTTGCCGGTGCCCCTGGGCTGGCTCTTGTGTGGGTGACACATGAAATCTTTCGAGCGAGATCGTTGCCGGTGCCCCTGGACTGGCTCATGTGCGGGCTGCACATGAAATCTTTCGAGCGAGATTGTTGCCGGTGCCCCTGGGCTGGCTCATGTACGGGCGACACATGAAATCTTTCGAGATAGATCGTTGCCGGTGCCCCTGGACTGGCTCATGTACGGGTGGCACATGAAATCTTTTGAACGGGATCGTTGCCGGTGCCCCTGGACTGGCTCATGTGCGGGCTGCACATGAAATCTTTCGAGCGAGATCGTTGCGGGTGCCCCTGGGCAGGCTCATGTGCGGGCGACACATGAAATCTTTCGAGCGAGATCATTGTCGGTGCCCCTGGACTGGCTCATGTGTGGGCGGCACATGAAATCTTTCACGCGGGATCGTTGCCGGTGCCCCTGGACTGGCTCATGTGCTGGTGACGCATGAGGTTTTTCGAGTGGGATCGTTACCAGTGCCCCTGGACTGGCTCATGTACGGGCGGCACATGAAATCTTTTGAGCGGGATCGTTGCCGGTGCCCCTCGACTGGCTCATGTGCTGGTGACGCATGAGGTTTTTCGAGTGGGATCGTTACCAGTGCCCCTGGACTGGCTCATGTGCGGGCGACACATGAAATCTTTCGAGCGAGATCGTTGCCGGTGCCCCTGGACTGGCTCATGTGCGGGCTGGACATGAAATCTTTCGAGCGAGATCGTTGCCGGTGCCCCTGGGCTGGCTCATGTGCGGGCGACACATGAAATCTTTCGAGCGAGATCGTTGCCGGTGCCCCTGGACTGGCTCATGTGCGGGCGGCACGTGAAATCTTTCGAGTGGGATCGTTGCCAGTGCCCCTGGACTAGCTCTTGTGCGGGCGACACATGAAATCTTTCGAGCGAGATCATTGTCGGTGCCCCTGGACTGGCTCTTGTGCGGGTGGCACATGAAATGTTTCGAGCGAGATCGTTGCCGGTGCCCCTGAACTGGCTCTTATGCGGGGCCCTCGTACAATTTTCGAGCGAGATCGTCGCCAATGCTCCTGGACTGGCTCATGTGCGGGCGACACATGAAATCTTTCGAGCGGGATCTTTACCAGTGCCCCTGGACTGGCTCATGTGCAGGCGGCACATGAAATCTTTCGAGCGAGATCGTTGCCGGTGCCCCTGGACTGGCTCATGTGCGGGCTGGACATGAAATCTTTCGAGCGAGATCGTTGCCGGTGCCCCTGGGCTGGCTCATGTGCGGGCGACACATGAAATCTTTCGAGATAGATCATTGCCGGTGACCCTGGACTGGCTCATGTGCGGGCGACACATGAAATCTTTCGAGAGGGATCGTTGCCGGTGCCCCTGGACTGGCTCATGTGCTTGTAACACATGAGGTTTTTCGAGTGGGATCGTTACCGGTGCCCCTGGACTTGCTCATGTGCGGGCGACACATGAAATCTTTTGAGCCGGATCATTGCCAGTGCCCCTGGACTGGCTCATGTGCGGGTTGCACAAGAAATCTTTCGAGCGAGATCGTTGGCGGTGCCCCTGGGCTGGCTCATGTGCGGGCGACACATGAAATCTTTCGAGCGGAATCATTGCCAGTGCCCCTGGACTGGCTCATGTGCGGGCTGGACATGAAATCTTTCGAGCGAGATCGTTGCCGGTTCCCCTGGACTGGCTCATGTGCGGGCGACACATGAAATCTTTCGAGCGAGATTGTTGCCGGTGCCCCTCCGCTGGCTCTTGTGCGGGTGACACATGAAATCTTTCGAGCGAGATCGTTGCCGGTGCCCCTGGACTGGCTCATGTGTGGGCGACACATGATATCTTTCGAGCGGGATCGTTGCCGGTGCCCCTGGACTGGCTCACGTGCTGGTCACACATGAGGTTTTTAGAGTGGGATCGTTGCCAGTGCACCTGGACTGGCTCATGTGCGGGCGACACATGAAATCTTTTGAGCGAGATCGTTGCCGGTGCCCCTGGACGGGCTCTTGTGCGGGTGGCACATGAAATGTTTCGAGATTGATCGTTGCCGGTGCCCTTGAACTGGCTCTTGTGCGGGCGACACATTAAATCTTTCGAGCGGGATCGTTGCCAGTGCCCCTGGACTGGCTCTTGTGCGGGCGACACATGAAATCTTTCGAGCAAGATCATTGCCGGTGCCCCTGGACTGGCTATTGTGCGGGTGGCACATGAAATGTTTCGAGCGAGATCGTTGCCGGTGCCCCTGAACTGGCTCTTATGCGGGGCCCTCGTAAAATTTTCGAGCGAGATCGTCGCCATTGCTCCTGGACTGGCTCATGTGCGGGCGACACATGAAATCTTTCGAGCGGGATCTTTACCAGTGCCCCTGGACTGGCTCATGTGCGGGCGGCACATGAAATCTTTCGAGCGAGATCGTTGCCGGTGCCCCTGGACTGGCTCATGTGCGGGCTGGACATGAAATCTTTCGAGCGAGATCGTTGCCGGTGCCCCTGGGCTGGCTCATGTGCGGGCGACACATGAAATCTTTCGAGATAGATCATTGCCGGTGACCCTGGACTGGCTCATGTGCGGGCGACACATGAAATCTTTCGAGCGGGACCGTTGCCGGTGCCCCTGGACTAGCTCATGTGCTTGTGACACATGAGGTTTTTCGAGTGGGATCGTTACCAGTGCCCCTGGACTGGCTCATGTGCGGGCGACACATGAAATCTTTCGAGCCGGATCATTGCCAGTGCCCCTGGACTGGCTCATGTGCTGGCTGCACAAGAAATCTTTCGAGCGAGATCGTTGGCGGTGCCCCTGGGCTGGCTCATGTGCGGGCGACACATGAAATCTTTCGAGCGGAATCATTGCCAGTGCCCCTAGACTGGCTCATGTGTGGGCGACACATGAAATCTTTCGAGCGGGATCATTGCCAGTGCCCCTGGACTGGCTCATGTGCGGGCGACACATGAAATCTTTCGAGCGAGATCGTTACCGGTGCCCCTCGACTGGCTCATGTGCTGGTGACGCATGAGGTTTTTCGAGTGGGATCGTTACCAGTGCCCCTGGCCTGGCTCATGTGCGGGCGACACATGAAATCTTTTGAGCGGGATCGTTACCGGTGCCCCTCGACTGGCTCATGTGCTGGTGACGCATGAGGTTTTTCGAGTGGGATCGTTACCAGTGCCCCTGGCCTGGCTCATGTGCGGGCGACACATGAAATCTTTCGAGCGGGATCATTGCCAGCGCCCCTAGACTGGCTCATGTGCGGGCTGCACATGAAATCTTTCGAGCGAGACCGTTGCCGGTTCCCCTGGGCTGGCTCATGTGTTGGTGACGCATGAGGTTTTTCGAGTGGGATTGTTACCAGTGCCCCTGGCCTGGCTCATGTGCGGGCGACACATGAAATCTTTCGAGCTAGATCGTTGCCGGTGCCCCTGGACTGGCTCATGTGTGGGCGGCACATGAAATCTTTCGAGCGGGATCGTTGCCGATGCCCTTGGACTGGCTCATGTGTTGGTGACGCATGAGGTTTTTCGAGTGGGATTGTTACCAGTGCCCCTGGACTGGCTCATGTGCGGGCGACACATGAAATCTTTTGAGCGGGATCATTGCCGGTGCCCCTGGACTGGCTCATGTGCGGGCGGCACATGAAATCTTTCGAGCGGGATCCTTGCCAGTGCCCCTGGACTGGCTCATGTGCGGGCTGCACATGAAATCTTCCGAGCGAGATCGTTGCCGGTGACCCTGGGCTGGCTCATGTGCGGGCGACACATGAAATCTTTCGAGCTAGATCGTTGCCGGTGCCCCTGGATTGGCACATGTGCGGGCGGCACATGAAATCTTTCGAGCGGGATCGTTGCCGGTGCCCCTGGACTGGCTCATGTGCTGGTGACGCATGAGGTTTTTCGAGTGGGATCGTTGCCAGTGCCACTGGACTGGCTCATGTGTGGGCGACACATGAAATCTTTCGTGCAAGATCGTTGCCGGTGCCCCTGGACTGGCTCATGTGCGGGCTGCACATGAAATCTTTCGAGCTAGATCGTTGCCGGTGCCCCTGAACTGGCTCTTATGCGGGGCCGTCGTAGAATTTTCGAGCGAGATCGTCGCCAGTGCTCCTGGACTGGCTCATGTGCGGGCGACACATGAAATCTTTCGAGCGGGATCTTTACCAGTGCCGCTGGACTGGCTCATGTGCGGGTGGCACATGAAATGTTTCGAGCGAGATCGTTGCCGGTGCCCCTGAACTGGCCCTTATGCGGGGCCCTCGTACAATTTTCGAGCGAGATCTTCGCCAGTGCTCCTGGACTGGCTCATGTGCGGGCGACACATGAAATCTTTCGAGCGGGATCTTTACCAGTGCCCCTGGACTGGCTCATGTGCGGGCGGCACATGAAATCTTTCGAGCGAGATTGTTGCCGGTGCCCCTGGGCTGGCTCTTGTGCGGGTGACACATGAAATCTTTCGAGCGAGATCGTTGCCGGTGCCCCTGGACTGGCTCATGTGCGGGCTGCACATGAAATCTTTCGAGCGAGATCGTTGCCGGTGCCCCTGGGCTGGCTCATGTACGGGCGACACATGAAATCTTTCGAGATAGATCGTTGCCGGTGACCCTGGGCTGGCTCATGTGCGGGCGACACATGAAATCTTTCGAGCGGGATCGTTCCCGGTGCCCCTGGACTGGCTCATGTGCTGGTGACGCATGAGGTTTTTCGAGTGGGATCGTTACCAGTGCCCCTGGACTGGCTCATGTGCGGGCGACACATGAAATCTTTCGAGCCGGATCATTGCCAGTGCCCCTGGACTGGCTCATGTGCGGGCTGCACAAGAAATCTTTGGAGGGAGATCGTTGCCGGTGCCCCTGGGCTGGCTCATGTGCGGGCGACACATGAAATCTTTCGAGCGGAATCATTGCCAGTGCCCCTAGACTGGCTCATGTGCGGGCGAAATATGAAATCTTTCGAGCGGGATCATTGCTAGTGCCTCTGGACTGGCTCATGTGCGGGCGACACATGAAATCTTTCGAGCGAGATCGTCGCCAGTGCTCCTGGACTGGCTCATGTGCGGGCGACACATGAAATCTTTCGAGCGGGATCATTGCCAGTGCCCCTGGACTGGCTCATTTGCGGGCGATACATGAAATCTTTCGAGCGAGATCGTTCCCGGTCCCCCTGGACTGGCTCTTGTGCGGGTGACACATGAAATGTTTCGAGCGAGATCGTTGCCGGGGCCCCTGAACTGGCTCTTGGGGGGGTGGGGGGGCCGTCGTGGGATTTTCGAGCGAGATCGTTGCCGATGCCCCTGGACTGGCTCATGTGCGGGCTGCACTTGAAATCTTTCGAGCGAGATCGTTGCCGGTGCCCCTGGGCTGGCTCATGTGCGGGCGACACATGAAATCTTTCGAGATAGATCGTTGCCGGTGACCCTGGACTGGCTCATGTGCGGGCGACACATGAAATCTTTCGAGCGGGATCGTTGCCAGTGCCCCTGGACTGGTTCATGTGCGGGCGGCACATGAAATCTTTCGAGCGGGATCGTTGCCAGTGCCCCTGGACTGGTTCATGTGCGGGCGGCACATGAAATCTTTCGAGCGAGATCGTTGCCGGTGCCCGTGGGCTGGCTCTTGTGCGGGCGACACATGAGGTTTTTCGAGCAAGATCGTTGCAGTGCCCCTGGACTGGCTCATGTGCGGGCCACACATGGAATCTTTCAAGCGGGATCCTTGCTAGTGCCCCTGGACTGGCTCATGTGCGGGCGACACATGAAATCTTTCGAGCTGGATCGTTGCCAGTGCACCTGGACTGGCACATGTGCGGGCGACACATGAAATCTTTCGAGCGAGATCGTTGCCGGTGCCCCTGGACTGGCTAATGTGCGGGCGGCACATGAAATCTTTCGAGCTAGATCGTTGCCGGTTCCCCTGGACTGGCTCATGTGCGGGCGACACATGAAATCTTTCGAGCTAGATCGTTGCCGGTTCCCCTGGACTGGCTCATGTGCAGGCGGCATATGAAATCTTTCGAGCGAGATTGTTGCCGGTACCCCTGGGCTGGCTCTTGTGCGGGTGACACATGAAATCTTTCGAGCGAGATCGTTGCCGGTGCCCCTGGACTGGCTCATGTGTGGGCGACACATGAAATCTTTCGAGCGGGATCATTGCCAGTGCCCCTGGACTGGCTCTTGTGCTGGTGACACATGAGGTTTTTCGAGTGGGATCATTTCCGGTGCCCCTGGACTGGCTCATGTGTGGGCGGCACATGAAATCTTTCGAGCGAGACCGTTGCTGGTGCCCCTGCGCTGGCTCTTGTGCAGGTGACACATGAAATCTTTCGAGCGAGATCGTTGCTGGTGCCCCTGGACTGGCTCATGTGTGGGCAACACATGAAATCTTTCGAGTGGGATAGTTGCCAGTGCCCCTGGACTGGCTCATGTGCGGGCGACACATGAAATCTTTCGAGCGAGATCGTTGCCGGTGACCCTGGACTGGCTCTTGTGCGGGTGGCACATGAAATGTTTAGAGCGAGATCGTTGCCGGTGCCCCTAAACTGGCTCTTGTGCGGGGCCATCGTAGAATTTTCGAGCGAGATCGTTGCCGGTGCCCTTGGACTGGCTCATGTGTGGGCGACACATGAAATCTTTCAAGCGGGATCATTGCCAGTGCCCCTGGACTGCCTCATGTGCGGGCGACACATGAGATCTTTCGAGCGAGATCGTTGCCAGTGCGCCTGGACTGGCTCTTGTGTGGGTGACACATGAAATGTTTCGAGCGAGATCGTTGACGGTCCCCTTGAACTGGCTCTTGTGGGTGGCCGTCGTAGGATTTTCGAGCGAGATCGTTGCAAGTTCCCTTGGATTGGCTCATGTGCGGGCGACACATGAAATCTTTCGAGTGAGATCGTTGCCAGTGCCCCTGGACTGGCTCTTGTGCGGGCGACACATGAAATCTTTCGAGCGGGATCATTGCCAGTGCACCTGGACTGGCTCATGTGCGGGTGACACATGAAATCTTTCGAGCGAGATTGGTGCCGGTTCCCCTGGGCTGGCTCTTGTGCGGGTGACACATGAAATCTTTTGAGCGAGATCGTTGCTAGTGCCCCTGGACTGGCTCATGTGCGGGCGACACATGAAATCTTTCGAGCGGGATCATTGCCAGTGCACCTGGACTGGCTCATGTGCGGGCGACACATGAAATCTTTTGAGCGAGATCGTTGCCAATGCCCCTGGACTGGCTCTTGTGCGGGTGACACACGAAATGTTTTGAGCGAGATCATTGCCGGTGCCCCTGAACTGGCTCTTGTGCGGGGCCATCGTAGGATTTTCGAGCGAGATTGTTGCCAGTGCTCCTGGACTGGCTCATGTGCGGGCGACACATGAAATCTTTCGAGCGGGATCGTTGCCAGTGCCCGTGAACTGGCTCATGTGCGGGCGACACATGAGGTTTTTCGAGCGAGATGAGTGTGGCCGTTACCAGTACCGCCTGACTGGCCTTCGTGCGGGTGACACCTAAAAGCACCCACTACACTCTCAGAGTGGTTGGCGTTAGGAAGGGCATCCAGCTGTAGAAACTCTGCCAAATCAGATTGGAGCCTGGTGTAGCCATCTGGTTTTACCAGTCCTCAGTCAAATTGTCCAACCCATGCTAGCATGGAAAGCGGACGTTAAACGACGACGACGATATATATATATATATATATATATATATATATATATATATATATATATATATATATACATATACACATATGATGATGGCTGTCCACTCCTGACCAAGGAAGACCATTGCCGACCTTCCGGAACATTGTGCGCTCTAGGACTAACTTATATTTTGCATTTGCGGCTTCTTTGGTGGCTAATGAGCCCTGCTCTTGACAAGCATACATGACGGCAAACATTGTAGACCAAGCTTTCCCCATTCACTATATGAGCTGTGCGCTTTCACGCAGCTCGCTTAAGTTCTTCATACTGGATACGTGCTCTCTCAAAAGTGTTGATCCCCTCCTTAACCTGCTTCCTCCATCCGTGGCGATGACAGGCATTGTTCTCCCAGTCAGTGTCCTGCATATCACAGGCCTTTAATGAAGACTTGACACAGTCCTTAAATCGCAGCCTTGGTTTCTGCCAGAGTCTCCTTCCATTCACAAGTTCTCCATATAGCATCTGCTTAGGAATCCTGCTATCCTTCATTCTAATAAGGTGTCCAGTCCAATGTAACCGGTGCTTGTGCACCATTGCCTTAATACTCAGGATATCAGCTGTCCTCAGGACCTGTGTGTCTGGAATTTTTGAGGTCCAACCAACATTGAGAATATGTCTGAGACATCTCTGATGAAAACGTTCAAGGACCCTTACCTGACATTTGTACAGAGTCCATGTCTCACATGAGTAGAGGAGCGATGTCAGTACACATGCAAGGTACACAGCAACTTTTGTTTGCCTTGCTATGCCATGCTGGGACCAGACACAAGACTGAAGAGACCGGAAGGAATTAGTTGCTCTTTGCAACCTGAAAGATATTTCCTCATCCAGGGAGCAGGAACGGCTGAGTGTGCTGCCCAGGTAGACAAACTTGTCTACTACCTTCAGAATTGTTCCTTCAACCAAGATAGCAGGTTTCACATATGGATTTCCTGGTGCAGGCTGGAACATTACAACAGTCTTGTCCAGGCTAATGCCAAGTCCAAATGCCTTGCAAGAAGCAGAAATGCAATTCCTGAGTATTTGCATGTCATCCACTGTGTGAGTGACTAAGTCACAGTCATCTGCATAATGGAGGTCATGAATAATAGACAGGAGAACCTTTGAATTGGCAGCAAATCGGCGAAGATTAAAGAGGCGGCCAGAAGATTGATATCTGACATATATTCCCAGAAAGATAACTTTAGCATACACATAGACATACATACATATATATATGTATATATATATATATATATATATATATATATATATATATATATATATATATATATATATATATATATATATATATATATATATATATATATATGTATGTATATATAGAGAGATAGATAGATAGATTGATAGGTTAGAGACAGGTGCTCTCTATATAATATACACTTTGACATGCTCAAAAGATTTGAACTTGAGCACGTAGAGGAGTAAAAGTTAGGACAAGCAAGTTAGGCAAAGTCGATTTACACAGAATATAGAAACAAATATTTATCATCATTCTGGACCACCAAGCCCCCAGAAACAGCTGTTGGACTTGTAAAACTCAATCCGTTTAACTCCTGATATCATTTATATATTCTGTGTAAGTTGAACTATTTTATATCCATACATATGTACATATATTTTGCATTAAATGTATCTAATATTCTGTGTCAATCAACTTGCCTGACTTGCTTGTCCTTACATTTACTCCATATATATATATATATATATATATATATATATATATATATATATATATATATATATATATATATAATGATGATGATGATGATGATGATGATATAACCGTGTTTAAATGCCACATAAAATATGATCACCAGACTGTAGATAAGAAAAGTTTTGATGTATAGATGTTTGATGTATAAAATAAAGAACTTAGTGCATTTTTCATTCATGATATAGCATATAGGGTTATCCATTATCCTCTAGGTCTTATTCAATATGTAACCTTCATTAAAAGTATACATATATATATATATATATATATACATATATATACATATATATATATATATATATATATATATATATATATATATATATATATATATATATATATATATATATATACATATATATATATATATATATATATATATATATATATATATATATATATACATATATATATATATATATATATATATATATATATATATATATATATACATATATGCGTACGAACAGCCATGCTACATGGCAGTGAAACATGGGCTGTAACTGCTGAGGACATACGTAAGCTCGCAAGGAATGAAGCCAGTATGCTCCGTTGGATGTGTAATGTCAATGTGAATACCCGTCAGAGTGTAAGTATCTTGAGAGAAAAGCTGAACATTAGAAGCATCAGTTGTGGTGTGCAAGAGAGACGATTGCGCTGGTATGGACATGTGGTGAGAATGGATGAGGATAGCTGCGTGAAAAAGTGCCACACCCTAACAGTTGAGGGAACCCGTGGAAGAGGTAGGCCCAGGAAGACCTGGGCTGAGGTGGTGAGGCAAGACCTTCGTACATTGGGCCTCACCGAGGCGATGACTACTGACCGAGACCTTTGGAAATGTGCTGTGCGTGAGAAGACCCGGCAAGCCAAGTAAGATCGTTGCCAGTGCCCCTGGACTGGCTCTTGTGCGGGTGGCACATGAGATGCACCATTTTGAGCGTGGCCGTTGCCAGTACCGCCTGACTGGCTCCCGTAGGATTTTCGAGTGAGATCGTTGCCAGTGCCCCTGGACTGGCTTGTGCGGGTGGCACATAAAAGACACCATTTCGAGCGTGGCCGTTTTCGTGCGGGTGACACGTAAAAGCACCCACTACACTCTCTGAGTGGTTGGCGTTAGGAAGGGCATCTAGCTGTAGAAACTCTGCCAAATTAGATTGGAGCCTGGTGTTGCCATCCGGTTTCACCAGTCCTCAGTCAAATCGTCCAACCCATGCTAGCATGGAAAGCGGACGTTAAACGATGATGATGATATATATATATATATATATATATATATATATATGCATACACAAACATATATATACACATATATATATAGATATATATATACATATATATATATACATATATATACATACATATACATATATAGGGAGAGAATTCACAAAAAAGCAAAAGACGAAGACAGGTGTGGTATAGACAACAAACAGATGTATTAGTTTAATGCTCGGGAAGTGGAAAAGTCTTTAACGTTTCAAGCCTACGCTCTTCCACAGAAAGGTACACAGAAAGAAACAAGGAGAGAAAATAAAGAATGTGTAGTGGCTAATATATATATACATATATACATATATATATATACATATATACACACACACAAGTCAGTGCCCAGCAAGGCTGCAGTCCGATGATGGAAAGATGTAGAAAAGTAGCACATGTATATATATATACACACACACACACGCATGTTCATGTGTGCGTGTGTATTTATATATACTCTTTTACTTGTTTCAGTCATTTGACTGCGGCCATGCTGGAGCACTGCCTTTAGTCGAGCAAATCAATCCCAGGACTTATTCTTTGTAAGCCTGGTACTTATTCTATCAGCCTCTTTTGCCAAACCGTTAAGTTACGGGGATGTAAACACACCCGCATCGGTTGTTAAGCAATGTTGGGGGTACAAACACAGACACATATATATATATATATATATATACATATACATATATACGACGGGCTTCTTTCAGTTTCCGTCTACCAAATCCACTCACAAGACTTTGGTCGGCCCAAGGCTATAGTAGAAGACACTTGCCCAAAATGCCACGCAGTGGGACTGAACCTGAAACCATGTAGTTGGTAAGCAAGCTACGTACCACACAGCCACTCCTGCGCCTATATATGTGAGTAAAATAATTGGGTAGAGAGAAACAGTATAGTAACGCATCAGATTATACATACAATTCAAAAGTACAGCCATATTACATATTGTGTTACTCTAATTCTAGATGAGAATTAAGCTGAAGGCACACACACACGCATATATGAAGGTATATGGCCCAGTAGTTAAGGTATTGCATTCACGATCACTAGATCATGAGTTCAAAAGGGTTAGATTTCCTAGGTTGATAGCATTTTATGTGAAAATATATTAATTTTGATTAGACATGCTTTCAGAAGGCTAAATAAACTACCAGACACATTTTTGAATCACACAAGGAAAAGAAACAGACAAAACAATACTAGAGGGTCATCCTCTTTGAAGAGCTTTGTGAAAGACAAATATTCTAAAAATAAATAAGGATTTTATTAGGATATCATCATATTTGGGGATGGTCATATTTTACCAATTAAACACACACACTATATGTCTTGCTTTTACTTCAACTTTTATTATTATTATTATTATAACTAATTTTTGTGTCCTTGTCAAAGCTATTTCATCACATATTCTGTGACCTCTTCAACAACACTTTATCTCATGTGTCTCTTCTTGTTTTACTAAGTCCATTTCTAATAGGATGTAATATTCAATTCAAAAAGCTGCTGACTTCACTATGAACAATGACCAATAGTGCAAACAGATTAGTTAGTGTTGAGTGCACAACACCTTTTATTGTTATGGAAAGCTCTTTAACGAAACAGAAGAGAATCTTAAAGAAGATATTTCTCACACAAAGAGCTATTTAAGAGCCATTGTGTTTTCTAATACAAAGTGGGATTTTATAATCTTAAACTGTGCAGACATAATTGTGTGGTTAGGTAGCTCACTTTGCAACCACATGCTTTTAGGTTCAATTCCACTGTATGGCACCTTGGCCAAGTGTCCTCTACTATAGCCCCTGACTGACCAGTCAGTGCCTTGTGAGTGAATTTAGTTGCCAGACAAACTGTGTGGAAACCTGTCGTGTGTGTGTGTGTGTGTGTGTGAGTTTGTGTTTGTTCTCACCTCCACTGCTTGACAACTAGTGTTAGTTTGTTTATATCCCTGTAACTTAGCGATTCAGCAAAAGGGGCCAACAAAATAAGTACTACACTTTAAAAACAAAAGGAAATAAATCCTAGGGTTGATTTGTTCGACTAAACCCTTGAAGGTGGTACCCCAGCATGGCTGCAGTCCAATAACTGAAACATGGAAAAAAAATAATTGTTCTTGTTTTCCTTCATACATCTGTTCCTGTAGAGGACAGAGAAGGAAGAGTAGATAATGTATTAGATTACCTGCTTATAGGTCGAGAGTTCAAATCTGCTTCAGCTGGTTCGTTATGTTTACTTGAGGAAACAAGATCTCTATTTTCATGAATGTCAGAGAAACATGTCTCATAGTATTCCTTCAGGTCCCTTTTTCTTCTGAGTACCCAACTAACACTTTCTCCTCCTTCATTGCTAGCCTTGTACCGAGATTATAGAGAAGGCAGTGAGCTGGTTGAATAGTTGGTACACTAGATAAAATCCTAAGTAGCAATTCTTCCAGCCACTTACATTCTGAGTTCAAACTCTGTCAAGGTCAACTTAGCTTTTTACCCTAACAGGGTTGTTATATTAAAGTACCAGTCAACTACTGGAGTCAATGAGATTGACTAACCCCAACGCCCTAAAATTGCTGCCCTTTCACCAAAATTTGAAACCATTGTTGTTATTATTTTACAGTTGGTATACATTAGTACATATTTGAGTAGTAACAGAGACTGCTCCTTAAAGTGGTTGGTGGTAGGAAGAGCCTCTAGTTGTAGAAGCTATGTCAAAAAATGGGAGATGGAACATACAAGCAAGGCATGATGTCCAAGTCTTCTAGAAAGGGGTAAAGTCTAAATACGAATTGACGCTTAACTTTAGAATCCATTGAACTCATACCTGTATGAAAATGTGGATGTCAAAATGCTGCTGTTGATGATGATGATGATGACAACAACGACGACGAATATAACAACGATGACAATACTGATGACAACAACGGTCACGATAGCGACGACGGTGATATGTGTGCAGCTGGTATAGAGCATACATACAGAAATACATCCGTATACATGCACACGTAGTTGCAACACATAAACAAAGAAGAATTTTCTTTTGCTTTTAATGTTTACTCTTTTACTTGTTTCAGTCATTTGACTGCGACCATGCTGGAGCACCACCTTTAGTTGAGCAAATCGACCCCAGGACTTATTCTTTGTAAGCCTAGTACTTATTCTATCAGTCTCTTTTTGCCAAACCGCTAAGTTATGGGGACGTAAACACACCACTATCGGTTGTCAAGCGATGGTGGGGGGACAAAGACAGACACACAAACACACACACATATATATACATGTACATATATACGACGGGCTTTTTTCAGTTTCCGTCTACCAAATCCACTCACAAGGCTTTGGTCGGCCCGAGGCTATAGCAGAAGACACTTGCCCAAGGTGCCACGCAGTGGGACTGAACCCAGAACCATGTGGTTGATAAGCAAGCTACTTACTACACAGCCACTCCTACGCATCAAAAAAAAAAAAAAAATAAATAAATAACAACTTCAGCAAATCATTCATAAATATTTGAGCATGTAAAACAATAAACACTCTTGTACAGGTTAAAAGAGAACTATTTAGAACATTTCTCGAAATGTATCTAGGAACAATCTAAACGAAATCAGAAAGATTGACTTCAAAGAAAATAGTCAGCCAAGTATGTTAAAACTAAATAAAAATATTTTAATTAACTTTTTAAACACACACAACGTAAAATTACAAATTGTGTTTCTGAAATGAAATGAATAAAATACTTATTTTTCTGGCAATTAGTGAGAAAATAAGTTACTTGTTTGCAATAAATTATGTACATATTAAATGAATGTACGTATCTTTTTACTCCTCAAATTGTTTGTCCTTCAAAATAGAACTTCAACTTTGAAATATCCCATTGTTTATGTCTATTAACATATATTCTCTACATTTGTAAGAAATCTCAGTCAAGTATTTCATGGTCACTTTTCTCAGATGAAAATCGTTTATTAAACAACGAAATTACTGATTCACAGGTGTTGATGTTTTTTTTTCTTTTTCATTTGCATTTCAGTGGCAGTACATGTCGTATTTTGTTTTTCTTTAAACATCCTCTTTTCCATGCTTGTACGGGTCAGATGGAATTTGTTGAGGTGGATTTCTACAGCCCGATGCCTTTCCTGTTGTTAACCCGCACCTGTTTCCAGGTAATGGGCAATTTTTCAGATTAACACCCACATGATCTTCACTAGGGTGTTAGGGTTAGGGTTTTAGGGTTTGGGTTAGAATTCCGTCCCTAACCGTAACCCTAACCCTAACCCTAAAACCCTAACCCTGACCCTAAAACCCTAACCCTAAAACCCTAACCCTGACCCTAAAACCCTAACCCTAACACCCTAGTGAAGATCGTGCAGGTGTTAATTTGAAAAATTACCAGGTAATGTTTCCCCATGACCAGACATGTTCTCATGGGAGATTGGAAAGAAAAAAATATCTCCTCTTACACGATGGTGACACTCATTTACGACTATCACATCATATCAAGACAAGGAGACAGTAACAAACACATACATGTATATAAACACACACACACACACACATACACATGTATGTATGTATGTATGTATGTATGTATGTATGTATGTGGGTAGGTAGGTAGGTAGGTAGGTAGGTAGGTAGGTAGGCAGGTAGGTATATGATGGGCTTCATTCAATTTCCATCTATGAAAGACATTCACAAGGCTTTGGTGGGCCCAGGTAGAAGACACTTGCCCAAGGTGACATAAAGTGGGACCGAACCCAGAACTAAGCACTCGGGAAGCAAACTTCTTACCACACAGCCACACCTGTGCATAAAATAAAAATAAGAGTACGATACAATAAAATGACCTTAAGTACTGAGACAGCCTGCGTGTTAATAACCTGATAATAGTTTTACATAAGTATGACCAACAAGCATTAAGCTTTGCTGTCTGCATGTAAATACACCCTGTTGAAAAAAAACTATGGTTGTCTCTGCTATACAAATGAAGACAGCTCAACTAGTTTTCACTGGTTATTGCTGTCTCATCAAGTCATACAAAGAAAGAGAGGGAAGGAAAGAGAGAGAGAGAAGGGGTGGTAAGAGAGGAAGCGACTTAGAGCTGCTTATTAAAAATACGCTGTCTTTTATCTTCATTTTTTTTTCATTTGTTTCAGTCATTGGACTCCAAAAACCAAGCTGAGGTACCTCTTTGAAGGGCTTAGTTGAACAAATTAACCCCAGAACTAATTTTCTAAAGTCTTGTACTTATTCTATCAGCCTCTTTTACTGAACCTTTAAGTTATAGGGACATAAATAAACCAACACCAATAGTCAAGCTGAGGTGGTGTTTGTTGGCACAAAAATACACTCATACACACACACACACACATACACACACACACACACATACACACACACTCACACACATACAGAGGCAAATCTATGAACAAAAAAAAACATGAAGAAAACAACAAAAGTGAATTGGACATAAACAGTGAATATATTAGATTAACATTCAGTGTAAGTTTTAGATGAGAAAATAGGAGTAGAAATGATATTTTGAGCATGGCTCTTTGTCAGAAAGAGGAAAAAGTCCAGGGAAAAAGAGGAAGGGGCAGACAGTATGGAGAAAAAAACCTTTGGGTTGTCACATGACCAAGGCTTCTACACAGTTTCCGTCTACTGAATCCACTCACAAGGCATTGGTTGGCCTAAGTCTATATTGGAAAACAATTGCCTAAGGCGTCTTGCAGTCAGGAGCATATATTCCGGGTTCGTTAGGTGTGTGCTGCACACCTATCGAAAATGGCAAATTCATTATAAATATTAACTTTACTCATTAATTTAATCACAAATCTAAATGGAAAACTTTTGTTATACTCCTGCTTAAAATTTGGTGGCATTGGGTGTGGCAAGCACACCCCGTACACTGCTTGCTGTGGGACTGAACACAAAAGCCACGTGGTTGCAAAGCAAGTTTCTTAACTACACAGCCATGCTTGCACTAAGAGTAAAATTATGTTACTGTAGCAACTTGAGTACTTTGTTCATCCAGTTGTGACAACACAATGGTTTAACCACATATACAAATATGTATCAAATAAAGCTAAATGCAAATATGGATCAAACACATGTATGTGATTTTATTCACAGTTTATTCAAACATAAATGAGTCACCAGAATTTTCTTTAAAGAAAAAAAAAACAACAGCAAAAAATTCGGTCTCTTGCATTGCAAATACTGACTCACTGATTAGTTCTAGCCTTTGACTTACTAAAGATCAAAAAGTTTTCTACTGAGATTTATCATGGCATTAACCTTGCAGCAAATTCCATTCCTATCGTCCTTGAAACAAAACGTACAGCGTTATGAATTTAATACAAAATGTCATTGTAGATGGAATACATTCTTCAGATCCATTAAAAGAATATTAAAAGCCGCTTCCTTTAAAATATCGTCACAATCATCCTCATTCTCATTACTGTTGCTGTCATCATTTTCGTCATCGTCATCATTGTCATTGTTATCATCATCATAATCATCATTTTAATATTCACCTATCCATGCTTGCATATGTTGGATAGATTTTGTTGAGGCATATTTTCTACAGCTGGATGCTTTCCTGTTGCCAGCCCCCACCTGTTTCCAAGTAGGGAGATATTGCCATGGTCAAACATGTATATATATATATATATATATATATATATATGGGAGAATATACAAATAATAACAACAGACGAGGACAGGTGGTGTAAATAACAAAAGTATATATTAGTATGACGCTCGGGAATACGGAAAGTCTTTGACGTTTCGAGCTACGCTCTTCAACAGAAAGAATACGGAGACAAGGAGAAAAACACGGAGAAAAAAAATTGAATAGTGTTCAGTCAACGGTCAATATACATATATATATATATACATACATATATATATATATATATATATATATATATATATATATATATATATTTCGATACATGTATATATTTCGAGCGTTGGGCCTTACAGAGGCAAAGTGGCTTGAGTTCCTTTCCAGCATTGGGCCTCAAAGATGCAAAGTGGCTGAGTTCCTTTCAAGTGTTCAGCCTCACAGAGGCAATGATCAAGACCTTAGGCATTATGTTGGGCCATCAAGCCAAGCAAAATCACAGTCGTGGCAGATACCAGTGTCACGCAAATTGGCACCCATGCCAGTGGCATGTAAAAGCACCCATTACACTCTCGGAGTGGTTGGCGTTAGGAAGGGCATCCAACCATAGAAAACCATACCAAATCAGACTGGAGTTTGGTGCAGCATGCCAGCGTCCCAGCCCAGTCAGGCCATCCAACCCAGGCCAGCATGGACAATGGATGTTAAATGATGATGATGTTATACAGATACATACATGGCGTTAGGAAGAGCATCCAGCCTAGAAACCTTGCCACAACAGACAGTTGGAGTTTGGACAGCTCCCTGTTGACCAGTTCCGTGTCAAACTGTCCAACCCATGCCAGCATGGAAAGAGGACTCTAAATGATGATGATGAAGATACATGTATATTTGTGTGTATGGTGGGTTCATGTTTTAGAGTCTTCTTGTCTTAACATCGGATGATAGTTGTAAAGTCGTAAATGAGTGTCACTGTCATGCAAGTGGTGTTGATCATTTCTAATATTCTTTGAAAATATGTCTGGTTGGTCATGCAGAAATATTACCTTGGTTGGAAACAGGTGAGGGTTGGTGACAGGAAGGGCATCATCCAGCCATAGAAAATCTACCTCCACAAATTCCATCTGACCCATGGAAAATTGGATGCTAAAACAATAATGATGATGATGATGATGATGATGATGATGATGATGATGATGATGATGATGATGATGATGATGAAATTTTACACAGTGGTTTGTTACACCAAGCCACTGAAAAGAGGAGAAACAAAATAGATTTGATTCCACAATATTCTCCTCTCCAACCTCTTCCTGTGTTGAATCAATTTTAGCTTTGCTTCACAATAATGGGAGGGAATTGATGTAGAAATGACAAAATATTTTGTTGCTGTATCATTCCATAAAGGAATGGCAACTTTTGTTTCTTCCGTGTCTGAGACATGAGAGAAAAATTCCAAGCATGAGACACAGCTTAACTTACACACAAAAGGAAATGTGTTTGAACAATCAACAAGATTTTCCTCAAACCCATTCTTTGTTTGATGTCCATGTAACACACCCTTGTAGCATATCAAGCGCGAATAATCTTTTACTGCCTATTTGTTTCAGTCACTGGACTGTGGCCATTCTGGAGTACCACCTTGAAGGGTCTAGTTGGACAAAATTGACCCTGGTGTTTATTTGCATCTGGTAATTTGTTCTAGTTTTGGGAACATACACAAACTAACATCAGCTTTCAAGTAGTGAAAGACAAACACAAAGACAAATACTCACACACACACATAACCACTCACACACACACACACATGACCTGCTTCTGTACAGTTTCCATCTACCAAATTGATTGGCCCAGGCCTGAAGTAGAAAACATCTGCCCAAGGTGCCATGCAATAGGAGTGAACCAAAACCACACAGCTGTGAAGTGAATTTCTTAACCATGTAGCCATGCCAGTATCTATATGTCATTATGCCTTATTCAACTTATTGTGGTTACCTCTGGATATCCTTGTTGCTTATTTTGATTTTAATCACCTTACTTTGAAATTGTATGGATAATACCGTACTAAATTCTGGTTAAGTACCATATTCATCTGAATCTATATATACATATATATATATATATATCGATTCAAATACATGATCATCATCATTTATCATTCATGTTCCATGCAGGCATAAGTTGGACAATACATGTGTTTGTATGTATATAATATATATATATATATATATATATATATATATATATATATATATATATATATATAACTTTGGTGTTGTTACCAAAGTTATTTTGTGTTCTTTGCTACATTGGTTTCTATTAACCCATTTATTCTATCCGAAGAATTATTATTCATTAAGATAGAAGAAATACATATAATTAAATATATATATATATATATATATATATATATATATCCATACATGCATACAGAGAGAAAGAGAGAGAGGTAGAGAGAAGGAATGAGATGCATATATATATATACATACGTGCACATGCACACACACACACATACACGTGCACACACACACACAGAGGAAAGGAGAGAGAGTGAGAGAGGGTGGTGTGAAATCAGATATACGCATGCAGAAAAACACATTGTATAAATACAATTTGCACAAGAACACATACATCTCTCTTTGTTTTTTTTTTTTTACAAGAAACAGAGACCTTCTTTTACTTGGTTCATCATCGTTTAACGTCCGCTTTCCATGCTAGCATGGGTTGGACGATTTGACTGAGGACTGGTGAAACCGGATGGCAACACCAGGCTCCAGTCTGATTTGGCAGAGTTTCTACAGCTGGATGCCCTTCCTAACGCCAACCACTCAGAGAGTGTAGTGGGTGCTTTTACGTGTCACCCGCACGAAAACGGCCACGCTCGAAATGGTGTCTTTTATGTGCCACCCGCACAAGCCAGTCCAGGGGCACTGGCAACGATCTCGCTCGAAAATCCTACAGGAGCCAGTCAGGCGGTACTGGCAACGGCCGAATCAAAATATAATCGTAAATCACTATTTCAATACTGCACCTTCTTGATTCATAAATAGGATAACCAGTAAAGTCCAGACTGGAGCAGTGATAAACAGTGTCAGTGACGCTGCATAATAGCAACAGAAGAACAATAAAGGATTATAAACCAATTACAGGATGCAGCCAACTGCCATTTAATTCCACTGGAGTGCTAGCTACTTCCTACCCACTGTCCGTCCGTCCGTCCGTCCGTCCATTCGTCCATCCATCTATCTGTCTGTCTGTCTGCCTGTCTATCTATCTATTTATCTGTCTATCTGTCTATCTATCTATTCATCTATCTATCTATTCATCTATCTATCTATCTGTCTGTCTATCTGTCTATCTCTCTCTCTCTCTACCTATCTATCTATTCATTTATCTATCCATCTGTCCGTCTGTCCATCTGCCCATCCATCTATCTATCTATTTATCTATCTATCTATCTATCTATATCTGCATATATATATATATATATATATATATATATATATATATGGCATGTAATGGTGGCATGTTATAAGCACCATTCAAGTGTGAGTCGATGCTAGTGCTGCCTGACTGGCTTCCCATGCTGTTGGCTCATAAAAAGCACTGTGCAAACATGGTCGATGTTAGTGCCCCTTGACTGGCTCCCATGCCGGTGGCACGTAAAAAGCACCTACTATACTCTCGGAGTGGTTGGCATTAGGAAGGGCATCCAGCTGTAGAAACCTTACCAGATCAAATTGGAGCCTGGTGCAGCCTCCTCGCTTGCCAGTCCTCAGTCAAACCCATGCCAGCATGGAAAGTGGACATTAAATGATAATGATAATGATGATGTATATGTATATGTATATGTGTAGATATACATACATACATACATATATATATATATATATATATATATATATATATATATATATATATATATATTAATATTTCGCTCAGGCATAATGAGACTAATAACCTGGTATGTATATTTTATAGATATACATACTTCCTTATAAAGATTTGTCTGATATCTAATCAATGGTTTCCTATGTAATGACGATCTTTCTTTTACAACTCTCAGGACCAGAAATCGGATTGATTTTTTTTCTTTGCTAATCTTCATTATAATAATAATAATCACCATCATCATCAAAGCAACAAGCTGACAAAATCATTAGCATGCCGGGTAAAAATGCCTAGCAGCATTTCATCCATCTATCTATTTGCCCTGAATTCAAATGCCACTGAGGTCTTATTTTCCTTTTTCCTCCTTTTACAATTGATAAAAAATTACTAGCTCCCTCCCCACAAATCTTCAGCCCTTATATGCTAGTAGGCTTGGTGCCTATGGTAGAAAGAAACATTATAATTATTATTACCTCTACCATCACCACCACCACCACCAGATACTTGTCCTTCACTTTGAAAAATTGCAAAAGTATAAACATTTCTAAAAAATTCAACCGAGGAAAGTACATTAGAATTAGACACATGCACCCACACACTCTGTCCCCACCCTCATCCTTTCCCCACCAACACACACAATCGACGGGTTTTTGGTGGATTTCAATTATAAACATTCAGCTGTTCTGTCAATTTGAACTACATACATGTCCAATTGATTCTGATTTTGATGTAAAGCCAACAGTCTTTGAAGAGCAAGACACTGGTCGATACCATTGATCTCAGTTCTTGACTTGTATTGTGCATTTTTTTATCAACCTCAGAGGGGTGAAAGACAATGGCTGACCTCAGTGGGTTTAGAACCAAAAAATGTAAAGAACCTGAAGAAATACTGCAAGGCATTTTATTCTGATACTTTAATGCTTCTGCCCTTGAATAATCATTAAATTGATTGTAAATGGCTGAGCATTCCACAAACATTTTAAACATAATTGTAAGTCAGAAGCAGTGTGAGGTAGGCGGCGAGCTGGCAGAATCGTTAGCACGCCGGGCGAAATGCTTAGCGGTATTTTGTCTGCCGCTACGTTCTGAGTTCAAATTCCGCCAATGTTGACTTTGCCTCTCATCCTTTCGGGGTCAATTAAATAATTACCAGTTACACACTGGAGTCCATGTAATTGACTTAATCCCTTCATCTGTCCTTGTTTGTCCCCTCTATGTATGATGCATATATACGATGGGCTTCTTTCAGTTTCTGTCTACGAAATCCACTCACAAGGCTTCGGTTAGTGCAAGGCTGTAGTAGAAGACATTTGCCCAAGGTGCCACACAGTGGGACTGAACCTGGAACCATGTGATTGGGAAGCAAGCTTCTTACCACACGTTCAAACCTGTTTATACATACACAACACATATATGCCTACATGCATACCCACCACATTCCAATTGTCTGGGTACAACGTGACTTAAGATTCTGATCAATATGCTGTGTTTTCAAAAAAAAAAAAAATAAATAAATAAATAAAATAATTTATAAATAAATAAATAAAAGAATAAGATTATAAAGTATTTCTAATTGGTTTATTATTATTTTATCATCACCATAGTAACCACCAACCCATATAACAAACTGATCAATATAGTAATTGATTTATAGCTACTCTGGCAATTATTTTAACCACTGATTTTTTTTTTATTTCTATGCAGGCATGGGTGTGTTGAGAAGTTTGTTTCCCAACCACACGGTTCCAGGTTCAATCCCAAAGTGTGACACCTTGGGCAAATATCTTCTATTATAGACTTGGGCTGACCAGAGCCTTGTAGACAGAAACTGAAAGAAACCCATTATATATATATATTTACACACACACACATATATATGTATATATATATGTATATATATTAAATATATACTTTTATAAAACAAATTTTACAAAATATATAGTATCTGTTAACAGTCTTAGCAAAAAGCTCACAGTTGAGTTTTTGTATATATATATGTATACATGTCTCTTAAAGGATAGAGCTCAAAATCAATGCATTGAAGATACTTTATTGCAGCAACAATTATAATAACAGAAACAACCACAATAAGCCAAACCTATGCACATTTCAATAGGGTATCCCGGATAAATAAACCACATCATAAGATGTCTCGGTGATGGCAATAATGCGACCCTGAAGAGATGGAGTATTCAGAAATTTGTAATATGTTGTAATTTGTTACAATATTTTACGAGACATCTTATGATGTGGTTTATTTATCCGGGATACCCTATTGAAATGTGCATAGGTTTGGCTTATTGTGGTTGTTTCTGTTATTATAATTATTGCTGCAATAAAGTATCTTCAATGCATTGATTTTGAGCTCTATCCTTTAAGAGACATGTATACATATATATATGTATATATATATATATATATATTTCTATTTACATATTCTTTTATTTGTTTCAGTCATTTGACTGTGCCCATGCTGGAGCACCGCCCTTAGTTGAACAAATTGACCTAAGGACTTATTCTTTTTGGCAAGCCTATTACTTATTCTATCGGTGTCTTTTGCCGAACCACTAAGTTATGGGGATGTAATACCAACATCGGTTGTCAAGCGATGGTGGGGAGACAACCACAGACACATAGATACATATATATATATATATATCTATATATATATATATAACAGGCTTCTTTCAGTTTCAGTCTACCAAATCCACTCACAAGGGTTTGGTTGGCCCAAGGCTATAGTAGAAGACTTTACCCAAGGTGCCATGCAGTGGGACTGAACCCAGGACCATGTGGTTGGTAAGCAAGCTACTTACCACACCACCACTCCTGTGCCTATATATATATATATATATATATATATATATATATATATATATATATATATATATATATCATCATCATCGTTTAACTTCTGCCTTCCATGCTGGCATGGGTGGGATATACAGGGTTGGCCAAAAGTCACCCGACAGTAAATCAAAATTCCATAAATACTATCTGTAATTCTGTGTTGACTCGAATGGAAAAACATACAACTCAGGAAGGACTTCAGTGACGAAATCCACAATGATCCACCATCCTTTATTTTATTCAGGGATTGTGTACAGTACTGGCGACGAGAAGGAGAGGGGTACACATTAGATAATGTAGTCCTAGATATACTATGCCTGTGGATGGTCACGAGGGGAACACCATCATCGTCGTCGTCTTTAAATTCATCAACAACTTCGTGCAGACTGTCAGTCTCTCCTTATGTTCTGGACAACAGAACGAAGTCATTTGAATAAAATGCGTGTAAAGACGTTAAGTATTCATGACTCAAAACCAGGAGCTGCGACCAGTTTAAAAACGCAGGTTGTCTAGGGAGCTGCTAGACATAGCAGCCAAATCTTCCTGCATGCATCACCCTCCTCATATTTTAAATAAAGTAAAGACTATGACTCTTTAGATGTAGTGCTCCTTAACCACCTCACAAAAGACAGGAAAGTGATGGCTAAAATACTTACGGAGTTCAAAGTTGATCTAGAGAGGTGAACAAAAAACTACAACAGTAGAGAAATGGGTAGAAGCGTTTACACAGAGACAGCACTTAACACAGGGATGGCAAATATTAACAGAACGAGATTCTCAATTTGAGAAGGAAAGAGGGGTAAAAGGAAGTGTGAGTATGAGGTTTCAGGTCAAATGAGATAACACTTAGCAGTTTAACGCTTTCGAAAGAAAACTTGCCCCAGATGGCGTTCTCCATTGAATAGATCTTTAAAAGTACCATACATACATTAATACACACTGCCAGGCAGACGTCAGTTTTCGACGGCGACATATATTCAGGATTAATTGAACCGAAACACGAACATACACCAGCAAAATAAATAAATAATACTAATCCTTTAAAATATTTACAACAAGAACCTTTAAATATAACTATGCCACTGTTGTAGTTGGCACTCCGTCGCTTACGACGACGAGGGTTCCAGTTTATCCGATCGGCGGAACAGCCTGCTCATGAAATTAACGTACAAGTGGCTGAGCACACCACAGACGCGTGTACCCTTAACGTAGTTCTCGGGGAAATTCAACGTGACACAGTGTGACAAGGCTGGCCCTTTGAAATACAAGTACAACAGAAACAGGAAGAATGAATGAGAGAAAGTTGTGGTGAAAGAGTACAGCAGGGTTCGTCACCATCCCCTGCCGGAGCCTCGTGGAGCTTTAGGTGTTTTCGCTCAATAAACACTCACAACGCCCGGTCTGGGAATTGAAACCGCGAGTCCGGTGCCCTAACCACTGAGCCATTGCGCCTCCACAACTATACCACTGCAACAACCACAAATACAAATATTAATGATTCCAAATGCCACAAATGTTTATATTAATTTCAAATTTTGGCTCAGGGCCAGCAATTTCGGAAGAGGGAGTAAGTCGATTACATCGACCCAGTTCTCAACTGGTACTTATTTTATCGATTCCGAAAGGGAGAAAAGCAAAGTCAACCTCGGTGGAAGTTGAACTCAGAACGGAAAAAGGAAACAATATGCTGCTAAGCATTTTGCTCGGCATACCGACGATTCTTTTCTACTCTGGGTACAAGGCCTGAAATTTTGGGGGAGAAGGGGCCAATCGACTAGATCGACCCCAGTACGCAACTGGTACTTACTTTTATTCATGTATTTTATCATTTTATTCTTTTACTTGTTTCAGTCATTTGACTGCAACCATGCTGGAGTATCGCCTGAAAGGGTTTTAGTCGAAGAAATCGACCCCAGGACCTATTCTTTGTAAGTCTAGTACTTATTTTATCGGTCTCTTTTGCCGAACAGCTAAGTTACGGGGACATAAACACATCAACATCGATTGTCAAGCGATGACGGACACGGAGACACACACACACACACATATATATGACGGGCTTCCTTCAGTTTCCATCTACCAAATCCATTCATAAGGCTTTGGTTGGCTCGAGGCTGTAGTAGAAGACACTTGCCCAAGGTGTTACGCAGTGGGACTGAACCCGGAACCATGTGGTTGGGAAGCAAGCTTCTTATCACACAGCCAAATTCCAATACAATCGCAATCTACACCATCTGAAAGGTATTTGTAGAAATTTTGTAGCAATAATCAGCATTCGAAACTCTGTCAGTTCAGTAACATGAAAGGGCCACAGCATATCAAATTTCCATATTTGGCGACAACTATCCTTATCTGGTGATGGGGCCCATATTTCAACCAATCGTTGTTCTAGCGCAATTGTGTAGTGGAAGGATTAAAGGAAAATCTCTTGCAGTTTCATGCCAAATCATGGTTTTAAAATTAAGTCAGAGGATTCGTATAGGTCTTGGTTAGCCAGTTGCTATGCTGTTCCGACCTCATGTAGAAAGATGGTCTCTCACCAAGCATACATTCTCAAACACTAGCTACTGGTATTCAGCAAAACAGCTTATGTAACATCAATCTGTAAATAAACGTGTTTAAATCTAAATATTATGATTGGTTTAATCTGGGAGCAGCACGTAGCCAGACCAAATGATCCAGCTCTCGGCCAACAGCTACTAAAATTTCATTACAAAATATCCATTCTTCTGAAAGCTATGAGGAAACAAGATCAGCGAAGAGGCATACTTGTGTAGGTACGCCCATTATTGGAACCCACAGGAAATAAATTAACATTATATCTATTTATTTATTTCAATTTAAAATACAGTACTTTTAGTGTTCCTTCGGTATTGGTCTACAATGTGTAGACCAAGGAGACGTTGTCATGCACCTTCATTTTCAGCCTAGCCTCTTTATCTATGTAATGAGAGAGGGTTGTGTCGGTGAATGACGTCATGTACCAATATCAAAGGATTGCCGTTCTTTCTTTACATAGTTGAATAGAAATCATTCTTTTTGTAAGATACAGAAATAAATTTATTTCTCAAACGCCTGATAATGCTATAAATAGCGTGATCAGGAAAAATTATCCATATTTTGCAGAAAAATACGTTACCGGCCAGCCATGAAACTCGAACTCACATCTCTGTGATTACGCGTCAAGTGTTTTACCAGTAATCTATCCCATCTGAAAGGTATTTGTAGAAAATTTCATAGAAATATCCATTTTTCAGAAAGTTATGACGAAACAAAATCGGGAGGAGAGGAACAGACGTGTGGGTATGCCTAAAGAAAATATTGTATTTTAAATTAAAAGAAATATTTGTAATGTTGATATAGTTCCACAGGGTACCATTTAATTTCTATTTATTTTATATCGCATTTTATGAACAATAACATCTTTGGTTACACGTTTCCAACGGGCCAGTCACTCAGTTGGTTAGTTACATTTACAATGGCGATTGTAACAAGGGATAGTCTGTGGTGCAACTCGGACGGACCAACTGCAACAAAGATGATATTGTTTGAAGGTTACTACACAGGTCTACCGATTTTCTCACCATTGTTTGTAAACAAGAATATCCTCTTTCGCCGATATAACGTAAAACATCAGCACCAATCACAACAATCATAAATGTGATGACGATGATGATAATTATGGTGGTGGTGGTGGTAGAAAAGTGTCGAAATTTCTTCCCAAACACGGTTATAGTTAGAAGAATGGCAAGATAAATATACTTAGAAATAATTGAAAAAAAAAAAAGAACAAAAAAAATTACTCGCGGAAATCGAATTGGAATGGTGATAGACAGAAATTTAAAGTATTGTTGGGCACCTGGAAGGGAAAACTTAACATCAGGTTGATGAGTCCTATAGAAAGGTCTTTTAATACACTGAATGAAGAAATACCCAAGACAGCAATGAAAATAGGTTTTAGAAGTTAGGCATAGACAGGGTCGTCTTAACAGCATCATGGGCACTTTAATGTTTCGTCATCGTAGTGGCATTCTGTCAGTTACGACGACGAGGGTTCCAGTTGATCCAATCAACAGAACAGCCTGCTCGTTAAATTAACGTGCAAGTGGCTGAGCACTTCACAGACACGTGTACCCTTAACGTAGTTCTCAGGGGATTCAGCGTGATACAGGGTGTGACAAGGCTGGCCCTTTGAAATACAAATACAACTGAAACAGGAAGAAAGAGTGAGAGAAAGTTGTGGTGAAAGAACACATCAGGGTTCGCCACCACTCCCTGCCGGAGCCTCGTGGAGCTTTAGGTGTTTTCGCTCAATAAACACTCACAACCTGGTCTGGGAATCGAAACCGCGATCCCACGACCGCGAGTCCGCTGCCCTAACCACTGGGTCATTGCGCTTCCACCCTTTAATGTTTATTTATACAGTAAGCCACAGCACATTTAGATCAGAAATGGGTCTCTGGACCCGTGAGCAGCCCCGAGCAGCTTGAGAAGACTGGGTATACAGAATGATCTATGCACGGGGATCACAAAAATGTCCCTAGAGATAAAGTTTATTCTAAACGTTCATGCTTGTTTCCAAACTCTTAGCTCTTGTTTTGTACGTTATGAGTCACATAAAACTTCCCTTTCATAAGTTCAAAGTTACTCTAGCAGAAAGACTGGGAATGTGTGTCATATATGATGCACAGGCACCAAAGAAATATGTCCTGTGTATTGTATGTGATACACAGGATAAGCAAATGGTTGATTTAGCTTTAAATATGCACATTTGTCTTACAAAATGTTGTGATATATATGCTCATATCCAAGACCAGGGATACTCGTGTCATTTATTAATCTTTATATTTCATAACATTAAGGCGGCGAGTTAGCAGAATCGTTAGCCGGGCAAAATGCTTAGCGACATTTCGTGTCTTTATATTCTGCGTTCAAATTCCGCTGAGGCCAACCTTGCCTTTCATCCTTTTGGAGTCGATAAAATAAGTACCAGTTGAACACCGGGGATGATGTAATCGACTTACCGCCTCCCCCGAAATTGCGGGCCTTGTGCCAAAATTCGAAACAAATATACATAGCTTCACTATGACTACCAAGCAATCACCTCTACTCAAGAGTGAGCTGGTAAAAAATTTTTATGACCGGTTCGATGAATTGCTAAAATAAATAATCGGTTTTGTATTAAACAATTCAAATTCGTCAATAAAATATCTAAAACAAATCATTCAAAATTGTTAGCGATAGTGGATATTAGAGTACCAAACTGATTACAAGTTTCATATCTATATATATAACCTTGTTTATCACCGATCCAGGATTACAAGTTTCATATCTATATATATATAACCTCGTTTATCAGTGATCCAAGAAAACATTTACGCCCAATTCTGAACCTTGATACGCTTACCATGGGGTCGATTTGTGATGGTATGGGTCAGCAGCAGTCAGTCGAAGATCCTGCTTGTACTGTAAAAGCGTACCGCAGTGACCACCCACAATACTCGTTCAGCTACTAAGAATGCACTGACTATCTCTTGTGTTTACATAACCCGGTTGCGAAGCTGCGTATTATACGAATTCATATACTCGCACCCATCAACATGGGACCAGTGAATAGAAAAAAATATGAAGGCGCCTGATCCTAATAAAAGACGCAAACGAGTGCATTCTCAACAGGAAAAGGTAAAGATGATGAAGAAAACACGTGATGGTGGTAGTTTTGCTGCTGTGGACCGAGTATTTAATGTCAATGAATCTCTATTCATTTATCACCTTTTTGTATTTTTATTTTTAATCAACCCCTCCCCCCCCCCCCCGTGATAAACGAAGATACATGTACTTCTGTTTCTGTTTTTACAATATTTTTGTTATATTTAAAATATCGACATTTCAAGAATCGATTATTTATGCCAGTTTTATAATGATTAATATATATGGAATTAGCAAATGGTTGGATATTAAATAGAATAGTCTTATATTATGGAAAAATAGAGATTATAGAGTCAAGACTATTGAAAAGGTTGCAAGACGCAACGAAAATTTTAGGAAAATAAACATAAGAAATAAGTGGAAATTTTGCCGGTGTGTGTGTTAAATTTTAAGGCACAAGAAAATGACTCTCCCCAGACACAACAGATATTATATATATATTTTTTTTAATTCCCCACAAATGGTTTCAATACAGTTTTGACAGAAGGATTTGGAAGAGTTGGGTGAGGGTCCTCTGGTGATTTTCTTTCATGTAAATAAATGTTTAAGTTAATTTTAAAAATTTGCCTGCAAAACCTTATAAAATGACAATTTTCTAAAAGATGTACATGTTTATATATAATATATACGAAAATAAAATATATCCTATCTAATCTAAGAAAAAAAATTTTAGGAACAGCAAATAAAAGATAGAAACCAGCTGTTCTCATCTATGGTTCATATGACCCTTGGGGGTCCACATGAGATTTGTCGTTAAAATTTATGTGTAATAAAATTGGTTATATTTCTACTGTGGAGGCGCAATGGCCAGTGGTTAGGGCAGCGCAATCGCGGTCATAGGATCGCGGTTTCGATTCCCAGACCGGGCGTTGTGAGTGTTTATTGAGCGAAAACACCTAAAGCTCCACGACGCTCCGGCAGGGGATGGTGGCGAACCCTGCTGTACTCTTTCACCACAACTTTCTCTTCCTGTTTCTGTTGTGCCTGTAATTCAAATGGTCGGCCTTGTCACACTGTGTGTCACGCTGAATATCCCCGAGAACTACGTTATGGTACACGTGTCTGTGGAGTGCTCAGCCACTTGCACGTTAATTTCACGAGCAGGCTGTTCCGTTGATCGGATCAACTGGAACCCTCGACGTCGTAAGCGACGGAGTGCCAACAACTTCTACAATACACAAAATATTTTAACAAATTTTTTATACAATGATATTTAATTATGAAAATACAAAAGGATTTTTTTAAACATCAAATGGCTAGGAGGGTTCATCTGAGTGAAATAGAAATCAAAGGTGTCCTAAGGTGCAAAATGGTTGAGGACCACTGGCATAAATGAATATATAGTTTACATGTATCAACAAGAAAGATTAAATGTTCCACCACCACCGTGCTTCTCAAATGTGTCACTGTGCCATTTCCACTCAAATTCTTTCAAATAATTATCAAATAGTTCTCTTCATGCACCCTTCAACTACTTCAAGTTTTATATTGGTATGAATCTAAAAGAACTCTATACTTTGTGTGTGTGTGTGTGTGTATGATGGTAGGCAGGTTTGAAAATTTTTTACAGTGGCCCACGATAGAAAGTTCATATACATGTTACCTTCTAATCTTGTTTTCTTTTACTTGTTTCAGTCATTATAGATTCAAAGACACACGCACACATCAAAAAGGATCAAAGGTCCTTTCCGAGCCATAGGTTCATAAGGCTGATTTCCCGAGTTCTGGACGTACATAATTTCCCCCCTGAGCGGAATGTCGGTCCATCGCATGATTACTCATTTTTTAGTACAATACTCTAGCATCTAAGCCACACACACACACACACACACATTGGTCAGCCTGGGGCTATAGAAGATACTTGCTTAGGGTGTCATGCAGTGGATCTTGACTACACAGCCAGCAACTATATATATACAGCCACATTTAGAGACGGGAAGTATTGATTAATAATCCTTTCTACTGTAGACACAAGGCCTGAAATTTTGGGCGAGGGGGTTGGTCGATTGCATCAGCCCCAATGCTCAACTGGTACGTAAGTACCAGTAACCAAAATCGACCTCAGCAGAATTTGAAATCAGAACGTTAAGAGCCGGAAGAAATGCCGCTGGGCATTTTGTCTGGCGCGCTAATGATTCTGCTAGCTCGCTGCCCTAAAGTAACCAATAGTAATGGTTTCAAATTCTGGCACAAGCTGGCCCGTCGCCAGACTTTGAGGTCTTCAGAATGTTCTGGGTGGGCACTAATTTTTAATAATTCTAACGTGTATCACTGTAAATCTGAGAGTGTACCATTGAATAGTGAGGAGGCAGTGTCGGGTATAGGCGATGGGCATGGACACAAGGCCAGCAAATTTTAGGGATGTAGTAAGTCAATATCGTTGACTCGGGTGCTAAACTGGTGCTTAATGTTTCTGCCCGCTTGCTGCCTTTAAGTATTTAATAATAACGGAAATATTTAAAGAACGAAAATATTCAATTATGAAAACATTATGTAATTTGGTCCGCTAATCTCCAATACTACCGAAATGTTAATTAAATTCGCTCTTGAGCATGCATTCAGTCACATTTAATCTGACTTCACACTACTTTACTATATCGTTCACAAAGCCACCCAACGCACCAATCAGGTTAATGAACTACACTGGCTGCGTAGTACACTACTGATTCGTCTGTAATATGTTTATTATGAGAAAAGAATAAAATTTGCATGCGTTATTACAAGAAATAAGCAAGTAAGTTTTTACTGACAGAAACTTGAAGGTTAGCTAATAATAAACGTTTTATCAGTAGATATTGAATGTATAAAAAAAAAAAACAAACAAAACAGAAATTGAGACATGGGTACACACCACAGTCACGCGTTTTTCGTTACTGTATTTTATCCTTTGTTTCAACCATTCGACTGCGATCATGCTGGGGCACAGGCTTAGTCGAAGGAATCGACCACAGTAATTTTTTTTTTTTTTTTGAAGCCTGGGACTTATTCTGTTTAGCCCGAACTGCTAAGTCACGGGTACATAAACAAACCAGCACTGGTTGTAAAGCCTTGGCGGTGGGCAAACACACACACGCACGCACACACACACACACACACACACACACAGAGGATGAGCTTCTTTCAGTTTCCGTCTACCAAATCCTCTCACAAGGCTTTGGTCGGCCTGTGGCTATTGTAGACGACAGCAGGACTGAACCTGGAATCATGTGGTTGGGAAGCAAACTTCTTACCACACAGCCACGCTTATTACGTCCACCATTGGTTCAAAACATCATATATACAGTATTGATGAAACCGCAGATCAGATCTGGTGCCCACGCAAAGCGAAAAAGATGGAAATGGTGCGAAAGTGCAAAATGAAGACCCACATAGCATGTCCCGGTTCTTAGAAAATTCTCGTATGGAAAAACCGCTTTATAAGCTGGCTTTACTCACCATAAATCATACGGGAAGAGATTAGTAGATTATAAGATTATGACACTACCATCCCCCCACCCCACCCCGACTTTACTCTTTTATTTGTTTCAGTCATGTGACTGTGGCCATACTGGAGCACCGCCTTTACTCGAGCAAATCGACCCTAGGACTTATTCTTTGTAAGCCTAGTACTTATTCTATCGGTCTTTTTTGCCGAACCGCTAAGTTACGGGGACGTAAACACACCAGCATCGGTTGTCAAGCGATGTTGGGGGGACAAACAAAGACACACAAACATACACACACACACACATATATGTATGACGGGCTTCTTTCAGTTTCCGTCTTCCAAATCCACTCACAAGGCTTTGGTCGGCCCGAGGCTATAGTAGAAGAAAGACACTTGCCCAAGGTGCCACGCAGTAGGACTGAACCCGGAACCATGTGGCTGGTAAGCAAGCTACTTACCACACAGCCACTCTGAAAAATACATATTTTTCAATGAAACTTTCCAAATACAGGCGCAGGCGTGGTTGTGTGGTGAAGAAGTTTGCCTCCCACAAATCTTCTACGAGAATGTGAATATCACAGCAATTTAGAGCTTTCAAATGTCAGCTTCAACTAGTTTCGAGATAATAGAAAATGATTTAATATTCAGAATTCTTCTTTTCTATCTATCTATCTATCTATCTATCTATCTATCTATCTGCCAGTCTGTCAATTTGTATATCTATCTACCTATATGTATGTCTGTCTAACTATTTATCTGTACATTTACCTATCTATCGTTTGTTTGTCTATCTATCTATCTATCTATCTATCTATCTATCTATCTATCTATCTATCTATCTATCTATCTATCTGTGTGTGAGTGTGCATGCATGTGTGTGTGTCTGTGTTTATACCCACGACCACTTGACAACCAGTGTTGATTTATTTACAATGCCATAGCCTAGCAGTTCGCCAATCAAGATTGATAAGATACGTACTATACTTAAAAATAAGTACTGGGGTCGGTTTCTTCAACTAAACCCTTCAAGGCGATGCTCCAGCATGGCCACAGCCCAGTGACTGAAACAAATAAAAGAAAATATTTCTCTGAATGTATACGAAGGCCATAATCCAAATCAGTCACGTTTCACCAAATTCGATCGTTCCTTTAATAATATGGAGGGGACAAAAAAAAATGAAAGAAAGTATTAAGCGGTTACGCCCACCCCTATTAAGGCCACGCTTCACACCATCACTTTGTCACATTAGTACCCTTGTACATTATTCTACAAGTACCCGGGAATTTTCAGAATTCTAGTGCAACGTATCATATATCACATAACGCACACCATTGAAATGAATGACTATGATTTACGATGAATTGAAATGCGGGCAACAAAATACAGATTAACATTTTATATTACAGACTGTATACATAAATACACACGTACGTATGTCTGTACACACACACACACACACACACACACACACACACACACATCTATATATATGCTTATAATTCATGTAAGTCCTTCTGATTCACGCTGTGTTGTATATAACATTGTTTAATTAATGACCTGCCCTCAGAAGAATAAGTATGTGAATTGTTGTTGTTGGCACTCCGTCGCTTACGACGTCGAGGGTTCCAGTTGACCCGATCAACGGAACAGCCTGCTCGTGAAATTAACGTGCAAGTGGCTGAGCACTCCACAGACACGTGTACCCTTAACGTAGTTCTCGGGAAGATTTAGCGTGACACAGTGTGACAAGGCTGGCCCCTTTGAAATACAGGTACAACAGAAAGAGGAAGAAAGAGTGAGAGAAAGTTGTGGTGGAAGAGTAGAGCAGGGTTCGCCACCACTCCCCGCCGGAGCCTCGTGGAACTTTGGGTGTTTTCGCTCAATAAACACTCACAACGCCCGGTCTGGGAATCGAAACCGCGATCCTATGTCCGCGAGTTCGCTGCCCTAACCACTGGGCCATTGCGCCTCCACATGTATGTGAATTAAGCTACCCACAATTGCTTTATATTTCTGCAAAATATTTTTTGGTCTTGAATAGGAAAGGAAATCGAGTACATCTTTTTTGAAGAGCGATCAACAAATTACAGAAAGGTCCGTAAGGAGACTTTCTTTCACACGCCAGTTTTTTTTTTCCGCACATCGTTAGTGTACAAGAAATGCTATTATAGTCTTATATTTGTTTACAACTAAACTTTCTAACACATACACAAATGCACGTGTGCGTGCGCGCGCACACACACATGTATGTATGCACGTATGTATGTATGTATGTATGTATGTATGTATGTATGTATGCATGAATGTATGTCTATATGTGCGTGTGTATATATATATGTATATACATATATATATATAGCTAATTAAAAAAAAACGGGGAAGAAAGACAAGAAAAATCAACAACGCGAGGACGTGTTACATGTAAAGTATTAATAAGACGCCCAGAGAAGGAAAGACAGAGTGGTTATTTTATATTTGGAGTAAAGCTCTTCTTCGGAAATAGGAGACATGGGAAAGTTCAAAACAAAAGGAAGGAGGGGAAAATCGCCAATAGTCTACGCTTTTATTATATATTCTTACATATATAAATACATACATGCATGCATACATACATACATACATACATACATACATACATACATATGTATGTATATAAGTATGTATATCATTATTGAGTTTTTATTTCAAGATTTCTTGCCAATAGAGAAAGAGTCGGATCAACAGGGTATTTTTGTTTGTATGTATGTATGTATGTAACGCACACAAACATCTGTAATGCATCATAAAGCAGGGATCAGCTAAAATGGCCCGTATACTAAGTACAAAGCGATGTAATTTAAAATATGTGAACTAACTGAACCAAATCACAATTCAAGACAAACACGCATTCTTTTAATAAAAAAAAAAGTTTCTAGAAACCCTGTCTTTGTGTGTGTGTATGTGTGTGTGTGTATGTGTGTGTGTGTGTGTGTGTGTGTGATTCTACAACCATAACTCACAAGCGAGTAAATATTGGTAACATATACCATTCATTTTTTAGATACAGTCCAAAGCAGATATAAACACCCCTTCCAGCTTTCCAGTCTTAATGCAGCGGAACATCGAGAACATGGAGGTATGAACCAGCACTCGCCTAGTAGTCTGTATCAGCTACTTAAAGACACTATGTGTCTCTCATCCGGGAATTGAACTCATGACTGACTCTACGATCGTCAGCTTAACAGCCTAAACACGAAGCCACTTTTATACAGGAACGATCTTCGTCAGTTTTCGAAATGCTTTGTTACCATTCTCAAACTTATGTAAACTGGGAAAAAAAGCATTGAGTGACCTTCATTGAAAACAGTTAGAGCAAAAATCGGTGTGAAAAGAACTCAGACTATTAATTTTTTTTATATCTTAGTCTTTCTCATTCGCAAAATGAGCCCCCCTTATTTTTGCTCAGATTGCAACAGACAGCGTGACATTAGCAGCTTGTTACCATGACAACCACACGCTGTGTTGTGGTTTACTGTTGTCTGTGCCGCTGTTGTCTATGTTGATCTTTTACACGTAATTCTTCACATCACGAGATACTTTTTTCTTTTCACCCGCGTTTTTTGTTTCAATTTTTCTGTCTATTAGTATATGACATTTTTTGTGCTTCTGTGTGTTAGTATTTTTCTGTGCTTTTTTTTTTTTTTGCTAATATTTTTACATATTTTTCTATTTCATATATTTTGGGATTCATTGATTCAGCTGGATTTATGATTTCACTCTTTCCTCTCTCTCTTTTTACTCTTTTACTTGTTTCAGTCATTTAGATAGATAGATAGATAGATAGATAGATAGATAGATAGATAGATAGATAGATTATTGATAGATAGATATATTATTGATAGATAGATAGATTATTGATAGATAGATAGATAGATAGATAGATTATTGATATGTAATTGTAAAATCCAAGGACCTAAATGTAGGTAGTTAGTAAGCTTCGAGCAGTCCCTGCTAGGTATAAGAAATAACTTTCAGAAACAATAGTAATTTATTGATGTCGAATGTTGTAGGATTTTCTCTTATCGAAGTTCGATAAGCTGAATAAAGGTTTCGTTTTTTTTTGTTTTTTGTTGTTGTTTTTTTTGTAGTTCACGGTTAACAACTAGAGTTGCTAAGAATGCGAATAAAAATCCAAATTGAGGGAGTGGAGCAGGAAAAACTGTACCTCCGGCAAGTTAACTTGGAATTCCTTAACGACATTGTCATCGTCATATAATTATGGTATCTTCGGCCTGATGACTAGCTAACTGAGCACCCCTCGTTGTGTAATTATTACTTCCGAGGATCTGCTAGCTAGGAAACGTATGTAGTCTGTATTACCTGTTCCACTCTCTCAACTTGATATGTATGTATGTATGTATGTATGTATGTATGTATGTATGTATGTATGTATGTATGTATGTTATCAATCAGTTTCATTTCTGTATTTCTTGTCAAAAGAGAAAGAGCCGGACATAGATTCAAGGCTCCTTCATTGGAACTTTTATCAACATCATCTAGGTATTTGTGCATATGTGTGTGTGCGTGTGCAGTATTTGGTGTTAGTGTATGCGCAGATTTGTATGTTTGTTTTATGGATGCGTTTTTATGTATATATTTTCATGCCGAGATGCATGCATATGTATTTATGTGCTAAATTTTTGGAAAGTTTTACATATCTTTACAGTTCCATTGATGGCTTGAATCTGTAGTCTTCTAATCAGCCTTTTTCATTCAGGTTTTGAGAACCCTAATTTTTCCAGGTAGTTCTTTACGTATCCCATTGCCCCAACAATCACGGGTATGAATCTGAACTTGTAGTCTGGGTGGAGTATCTGCAAATTTCTCAGTAGCTCGGCGTAGTTGTTCTCTTTTTCTCTAATCTTTAGTATGATGTTGACATCCGCAGGACATATGTATGTATGTATGTCTGTATGTATGCATGTATGCAAACGTATGTGTGTGTGCATCTTTGTTTGTCTACCCACACCGCTTGGCAACCGTTGTTAGTTTGTTTGTGTCCCCATAACATGGAGACACAGCGAAAGAGACCAATATGATAAATACGAGACTTAAACTACGTAGATGCTCACGTCCAAGAGTGTACAAACATTCCTTTACAAAAAAAAATTCTCAGATGGGGAATCTTTGGAATGTCTCACAAATTTTCATTGTGCTGTTTAATATATTGGATTTTGAAGGATGCGCGTGAGTTTGTTTCGCTCTTTCTTAGAAAATTCTTTCATTTCTCGGTTTTGGGGCAAATGTATGTGTGGACGTGTGAGAAACAACAATAGATGTGTAAGAAAGGACAATAGAACGGGGTGCGGAGAGAAGGGTAAGGATGGGGTACGGAGCAGGTTTTTTATGAATAGAATAGCACAAATCAGTTACATTGTTTTTGGTGACTTTAACGTAATTTGTACTAGTTTAGTTTCTTAGCAGTCCCTCTGGTGGCGGCAGTGGTTGTAGAAGTGACAGAGTTGTAGTTAGTGGTGGTGGCGGTGGTTGTGGTGGTGGTGGTTCAGGTGGGGGTGGGGGTGGGGGGTTGTGGTGGTGGTGGTGTTGGCGGCGGTGTGTGAATCTGAACGTATTCTCACGAAAGAGGAAACGAAAACATAAACAGTCTTCTAACATTTACAATCAACCTGCTAGAAATAGCGGCTAAATCTCGGTGAAATTACACTCTGCCGTCTTTTCAAAAGCTTCCTCGCTGTTTAACGTGGTTCTTGACTGCGCTTGCACTTGGTGAAAAGGCAGGATGTTCACCGATGGAATGCCCTTGATCATAGGTCATTACGGTCAGAGTATATTACACATGGCTACACAAGAGCATAAACAAAGGAGAAAAGAAAAGCATTCGCGAGATATACAGACACAAAACGCATTCGTATACACGCACACACACACACACACGAACTCATGCACGCACGGACGCACACACACACACACACACACACGCTTGCACAAACATTCAATATAAATGTACTTTCACAAAAGTTCCGAATAATGTTTGTAAACAAAGTAGGACATATTTACTGATACATGCTTTTATACATACACACACACACACACAAGGATGTGTGTGCGCATATACGCGCGCCTGTATATATATATATATATATATATATATGTGTGTGTGTGTGTGTGTGTGTGTGTGTGTGTGTGTGTGTGTGTGAGCGTGCCAATGTTTCGGTATTAGTTTGTGACGCCAGTCATGATTGAGTATGTGTATGTTTGACTGCTCAGGTCTGTTGAGCAGACGAAACACAATGTCACACACTCACTCATGGTATCAGAGACTATTACCGAAAGATTGTCATATATATATATATATATATATATATATATATATATATATATATATATATATATATGTATATATAAATTAACAGAATGAGATAAAAATCCAAGGCTGTGAAAGATTTCAGAACATTTATAAAGGGAAGGTCTTACAGCTGTTTCCGGGATATTTTATATATCCCTTCATCGGAGATGGTGCGAGAAATTGGTTAAGCTATAGTTATTCTCGCGAAGATATGAAATAGAGAGTGAAGAGGAGGAATGAAAACAAACGTGAGATATGCAGGGATATTGATCTGCAGTTCTATTATTTAAGCATATATATATTAAATTCAAATTTCGATAAACGTAAACAAACAAACGAAGTTTGCTTTTAGAACCGTTGAGATGGCTTAGAAAGTTAAAGAAGTGATTTTTAAATTCTCAAACGCAGGATAATGCTAATAATATAGCCTGAACAGGATGAGCTACCCCTATTTTGCAGAAAAAAGTGTTGGCGGCCGGCTAAATTATTATGTCTAAATCTCTGAGCGAGAAACATTCAGTAACACTATGGTTGGTATATATATATATATATATATATATATATATATATATATATATATATATATATATACCAGCAAACGCATCCGTCTTTTGGACGGTTTAAGTTGCTTTGGTGGTATTTTTTTTCACCAAATAATTGAACTACCTAGAAGGTTTATGAGTAGCACGGCAATCTATGTTTCCGATTAACCTAGGAACGGAAAATGAAATTGAAGTTTGGTTATTGTGGAAGTCGTTGCACTTTAATGATCATGGAACATATAAGTTTGCAAGCGATGCAAAGTAGTGCTACGGATAACGACTACAAAATATAGTTGTTTTACATGAAAGCGAAATTTCTTGTCAGAAACGGCCACATAAACGGTATAAGGAAGTTGAAGGAAGACGTTGAAACTTACCCTCTGCGAGTTTATTTTTTTCAACAGCAAAGGGAGCTATTTTTTCCGGAGAGTTAAACTAACGAAAGCTCCTTTATTCTGTCTTCCCACATAGCTTGCACATAAACTAACAGCGAATGCTGCATAAAGTTAAATTGGTATGGAGCTTTCTGAAAGATACGTATAGCTTTCGCTAGTGAAAGCAAAACTCTTATTTAAAGGTTGCTTCTTTGGGATGAATCATATGTAATTGCTTTAAAAAGGCTAGAACGTCAATGCTAAAACGTATTTGAAACAACGGACAACAGTCGAAATACCATAATGGATGGGTAAATAGGCATCCTAAAAGTGAAGCAACAGATTGGTAGGTAAACAAAGGTATCAACAAATACGAGAGAGGGAAGGGAACATCACCTTTCAAGTAACTCAGAATAGGTAAAGGTAAGGTTGCCAAATTTAATGCAGTTTAAATATGGAGATTAAGATTGTTTGGTATTGGATATTCATCGTGTACAATGTTCCTCGTCAATTTAACCAGCGTGGCAGGTGGACAGTCGAAATAAATAAATAGACAAAATCTTTTCACTTTTATAAAATGATTAAAGAAGTATGGAAGACCTTACATACAAAAAAATTACGTCCATTTAGGTCCATTTACGCGGGAGCTCTGAGCAAAATGTTTAGACATGGCGATCCTTGGAACATAAGTAATGTGTGTGTAAGGTTTGGTGGAAATCGGTTGAGAATTGTGGAAATGTATGCGTTCAGTGTTCCTTGTCAATATAACCACCGTCGCTGGTAGACAGTGGAAATAAACAAATAGACAAAATCCTTTCACTTTTATAAAAAGATTTTAAAAAGTATGGAAAACCCTACATACAAAAATCTATGTCCATTTAGGCGGGAGCTCTGGTCGAAATGTTATAGTGTATGACCATCTTCGGGACATAAGTAATGTGTGCGTAAAGTTTGGTGAAAATAGGCTGAGAATTGTGGAAATGTATGCGTTAGTCATTATACACACACATACTGCGAATTATAAATATATATATATACGTATATCAATTCGTTTTGCAAGATTCCTGATGTGAAATCGTGTGTTGAAACAGATATTGTTGTTTTTCGGGATGGTCATTTTAGTTATTTATTTATTTTTTTGCCAAATAAACATACGCACTATATATTTTTTTCTTCACTTCTTTATTATTGTTCTTATTTTATTATTTTAACTTATGTCCATTGTCCGGACAATGGACGTAAGTTAAAATAATAAAATAAGAACAGTAATAAACGAGTGAAGAAAAAACATATATAGTACGTAGCAAGAAAAAAAAATAAAAGGACCACCCCGAAATACAACAATATATATATATGTCTGTCATACCGGCCATGACGAAGGGAAATAGCCCTGAAACTCGAGTCGCCTTTATATATTTATATTTATCTATATATATAAAAATGAGAATGTGTGTCTGTCTGTCTGTCTGTGTGAATCCCTAAAACTCGAGAACTACGCAACCAATTTCATTCAAATTTTACACATGCCTTACTTAGGGTTCCAGTTGTGTTTTAGTCAAATAAAATTATTAACTTCTTGCAGAGTTCGAGCACACGGCAACATAATATCTCCTCCACTATTTAAGTATTACGTGTCAAAAGTGAAACAAAAACACTCGTGTCAAATACTTTCACTTTAAAAATGAAACTATTCCACTAACTGAAACAATCACATTTCGATACTGTAGTGACAGATACTTTCACAGAGAGAGAAAGAGAGAAAGAGAGAGACAGAAAGAGAGAGACAGAAAGAGAGAGACAGAAAGAGAGAGAGAGAGATGTATATGTATACATATACATGTATATGTACACCATTTCGATACTGTAATGACAGATACTTTCAGAGAGAGAGAGAGAGAGAGAGAGAAAGAGAGATGTATATGTATACATATAGATGTACACGTATATGTATATATATATATATAGATCTATACATACATGTATATGTATACATATGTGTAGATGTATATATATATATATATATATATATAGATGTACATGTAATATGTACACATATATACACCTATCACACACACATACACATGCACACAAACACACACATTAGTCATTTGTTTTCTTATCCAAAACTACGTCAAAAGTACTGAATGGATCTTTATGAAATTTGGAAATTATATCCTTTGCATAACGGCCATAACTCCCATGAAAATTCATATATTTTTGATGTTGATGAAATTTTAACCCGAACAACAGATGAGCATTATTTAGAAAATGATGTCACACGTTATCGAGGCTACCATTCTTTCTGGATGTGCAAAAGGGGATGACGTCTTTATTCCAAGAATTCCTCTTACTCCATCAGGAGCAGACATTCCTTTTACATTCAGAAGACTACAATTCCCCCTTCGTGTGACTTTTGCCATGTCCATAAACAAATATCAGGGTCAAACACTGTCTGTAGCTGGTCTTCTCTTGGAAGAGCCCTGCTTCTCACATGGACAACTGTATGTTGGCTGCTCAAGAGTGGGCAGCAACAAAAAACCTATTTGTATATGCTCCACAAGGGAAAACAAGGAACATAGTTTACAATGAGGTGTTATAATCACAACAGCAAGAAAGTATGTACATGATCACCTTCTTTTACGAAACTTTATTGACTTTCATATATTTATATTGATATACATATATATACGTGTGTTTGGGTGCGCGTGTGTATATACATCTCTATATATAAAGATGATGCGTAGTCTAGACGGCGTTTTTAGATTTCATTATTCTCTTTAACCCGGGCAACGCCGGGTATTTCTGCTAGTATATTTATATATTTGATCCTTTATATTGAACACTCAATATTTCATCTACATTCAATACTTTCTTTCATGGTGCCATCCATTTTTATTTTATTTTATTTTATTTTATTTTATATATTGTATATTATATTATATATTGTATATTCCATATTCTATACCCCACATTGGTTCTGCAGGAATATAAATAAAACATAAAAAACAGACAGTGTTGGAACTCTTTTAAGCAAAATAATATATTCCACTATACACAATCATACAAAAAAACCCCACCTTTTTTGTATTTATTTTTACTCGCATATATATATATATATATATATATATATATATATATATATATATATAGAGAGAGAGAGAGAGAGAGAGAGAGAGAGAGAGAGAGAGAGACAAACAGACAGACAGAGACAGAGACAGAGATAGACAGATAGATAGATAGATAGATAGATAGATAGATAGATAGATAGATAGATAGATCCATTTAAACATGCCATCACCACTGAAACTGCAGAGAAGGATACAAAGTTGTTTTGGATAAAAGAAGGCAGACCAATGGTTTGCTGTTACTGAGATGCAAGCTGGGACCTGATCAACCTCGAGTGGGTCAACTAGGTGGAGGGATCTGATGTTGAAAAGTCGAAAGACCCCCAGAAACATCACTGACGATGCATCCCAGAGCAGAGCATCCACCGAGATGTATCTTAAAGCTACACACACACACACAGATATGTATATCTTTTATCTTTTGCTTGTTTCAGTTATCAGACTGCGGCCTTGTTGGGGCAACGCCTTGAAGAATTTTAGTGGAACGAATCGACCCCGGTATTTATTAAATCCACAATCCGATCCTTGCCGGATCACGACGGACAAATGATAATTGATCCGAGACAGACGTGTGCAGCCTTTCAGCGGTGCTTCGCTCAACTGTTTGGGAGCAGCGGTGAACCAGGTCGCAGGATGGATTTCACGTCCTACCTCGACGGACTGTCGCGACTCTCGGTGACGGAGGCAAAGTGCTGCGAAAGGCCGATAACAGTCTTTGAAATACGGGAAGCAATGGCTAGTTGCACGAGGGGTAAACCGCTTGGTTTGGATGGTTTGCCCTACAAGTTATGATTTGCCCTACAAGATGATTTGCCCTACAAGCTTACATGCCAGACTTGATCGGCGACCGCTTAGCAAATGTTTCCTGCAACTGGTAACAAACTGGGAGATTCCCAGTTTTATGAGCCAAGGAACGGTGACGTTGTTGAGAAAAGACCCAAACAAGGGGTATTGTATTGACCACTTTAGGCCCATAACTCTTCTGAATGCAGCGTTAAAAATTTTGGCCAAGGTGTTAGCTACGAGGTTGGCGCTTGTCGTCGGGGATCTGGTAGGGGAGGCATAGACATGTGCCATCCCGAAAAGATCCATCCACAACCTCCACCTCATGTGATACACCATTGAGAAAGTGGCTAACGAACCTAGCACGAGTGGGGCCTTGATCAATTTAGATCAGTCTAAAGCTTTCGATAATGTCGACCATCTATACCTGGCGGCGGTCCTCAAGGCAGCGATTTCGGGGCTGTATTCAGGGGCTGGATCGCTGTAATGCACAGCGACATCTGTTCAGTGGTCAAAGTGAACGGTCACCTATCAGAGCCGTTCAACATCATGCGCTCGGTCCGGCAGGGTTGCCCCCTTTCGTCTCTCTTGTATGTACTGACTCTCGAGCCATTACTATACAAACTGGGGGCGTTGCGAGTTTGTGACCTAGCATGTGGGAGATGCGTATCAGCATATGCCGATGACACTATCGTAGTGGTGTCGGATCATAAACACATAGAAATGATCGGTACCGCTCTCAGAGACTACGAGGCGATTTCAGGAGCGGCAATTAACCCGAAAAAAATCAGTGGTCTTGAGGCTCGGCACCTAGAGAAGCAAGTCCATGCCGTCCAACTGCGTTGTTGGCGCTGGACGTCCGGCCCGGTTAAATTGCTCGGGGTCTGGTTTGGTATGGACTTCCAGATGGGCAAAATCTGGGACGAGGTGACCCAGAAATGGTCCGAGAGAAAGCTATCCCTGAAAGGTGGGCCAGAGGTGGTTAACGCGTATATCATCTACTAACGCGTCCGTCATCTACTATTGCTTGACTGTCGTGTCTTGTCCTGGCCAGCGTCTGATTACGATGAAGCGTATACTCTTCCGCTCCTTGTGGAAGGGACGCGTCCTGATGGTCAGGCGGTCTTTCTGCGGTCAGCACCCACTGCCTGGTGGCCTGGGCATGCCGTAGTTGATGATGCGCAGACATGCACTGAGGCTACATCTCCAGTTCTTCCTTGACGGTGAAGAGGTGTGGTCGTAGTTGATGATGCGCAGACATGCACTGAGGCTACATCTCCAGTGCTTCCTTGACGGTGAAGAGGTGTGGTCGCCGTTCGCAAGACACGTATTTCCGCAACTAGTTTCTGTAACGAAATTGCAGTTCTGAATAAAATAGAGACCGAGGGGGAGCATTTGGAAAGTGGAATGTTTTCATTTGGGGAGCATTTGGAAAGTGGAATGTCCGATTGGCTGTGGGCTGTGAGCCCTCAGCCAATCGGACACTGCGATAGATGAAACGTCCACCTTAGCTTTTTATAGAGGATTAGTGGAGGAAAAGTGCGACGACGTCCTTGGGGAGACCTCGGGAGTCGAAGAAGATCAACTAGCCACTCTTTTCCGGAGAACTTTCGGCCCGGGACAGATGGATAATTTCCAAAAATCTCTGACCTGGCAGTGCTACATGGGAGTTTTGCCTGATCGAGATAAACTTTACAGGCACGAAAGTGCTGTCTGCCGAGCAAGTCCGAGATGCGCACAGGACAACGAAACGGTCCTGCATGCACTCGGCCAGTGCCCGAGCATTGCTGACCTGCGGGTTTATGTCGAACACCTGCTGTCGCGTGTGGGACGGATCCGGCTGTCAACTGAATCCATCGTGAAGATCGCCCCACCTTCCTTTAACGGGAAGAAAAGGCTGTGTTTATATGCCTGGTGGCCATGGTGAAAGAGGTTGTAAGGTGGACGAGATTGAAGGGACTGAAGACAAACACTTTTCTCTTTGGCCAATCCCTGATGAACTTCTTCAAGTTTCACTTGAAAAGGAAAATGATGGTAGAGACGGAAATGTTGTCTTCTAACCAGTTTTCTGACAGGTGAATGAAAGTGGCGAGAGTGGTGCGAGTAAATGTTAATAAAAAATTGATATATAAATAAATTCATGAATGGATGTCGTTTTCACAGCGATAATGCTCTTTTCAGTACATGAGTCGTTCCAGTTAACACGATGTTTTGCACTCCCTGTAGGAGTGCCAACAACAACTGATCTGCCAAATCTCGTGTCAAACTTCTAGAACTTGTTTTAATGAGAGTCTGAACGGACCAGAAGCGAATATTTACGGAGTTCCCTGATGATGAAGAGTAACCCAAATATCATGATGTGTTTTAACACTGCTGATTATGATAGTTCTTCTGGTGAAGTTAAATTGAAGAATCTCACTGAGACTTTGGCGGGAATCAGGCGTGGGTGGGAGATTAGAGGAGGGCGCTTATGAGATTAACAGATTTGGGCAATAAATGCGAACATAAGGCAGGAAGGGAAAAAAGATTAGGAAAATCCTTGTCAGTGTGCGCGTGCGTGTGTACACACACCTATATATGTATGCATCAACTATCCCTATACACACAATTTTATATACACATATATGCATACACATATTTATATAATATATATGTATATATATATATGTATGTATGTATACACAAACACACACACACACACACATATTTATATATTAGGTACAGAGCCGGTCTATGGAGTTGACGTCCATACATTTCTTCAGACTTTTTCGGATTTATGATTTATATATATATATATATATATACATGTCTATATATCATATATATGTGTGTGCTTTATTTTTTACAAATTGAAGTCAGTTCGTGTATGTATTTATGCTTGTATGTTTAATGTATGTATGTATGTATGTATGTATGTATGTATATATGTATGCATGCATGCTTGTACGTATGTATGTATGCATGCACGTTTGTGTATGTATGTAAACTTAACTTACAGTGAAACAAAATGGTACTAAATATAACTAAATATACAAATCTGAGCTTTGTGTGTGTAGCAAGTTGGTTGTTATGAGTGCATGCTTTCATGTATGTAGACCTACTTTTGTATACGCGTGTGTGTATGTGTCTGTATATATATATATGTATATATACATACACACACAATATGGGTGGCTTATTCACAAGTTTACAACCAAGAGGCAAAAATATAGACATCACTAAAGTGACAAAAGGCACTATTCAACACCATTATTACTAACACACACACGGGCACACGCACACACACACACACACTCTCTCTCTCTCACACACACACACACACACACACACACACACGTGCACGTAAACACTCATACACACGCGCTCACATCTATTGCTCACTTACCGGTAAAATATTTGATTTCGTTCCGAATTTTGGTCCTTTCGTTAATTTCTTCATCTTCTTCGATTTCCTGGAAGATAGCCGCTCCAATACATAAATAAGCAACGACAGCTAGCACCAAGAAAGCCAAATATTTACATTCCATTGTGTAAGTCCAGGGCAAGGAAAAGTGTGAAATATATATAAAAAAAGAAGAAAACAACGAAAGCTGTACAGCAAATCAGAGTCCAAGAATTTTGGTAAGGAATGACGCTGCTGATATTTTCAGCAGGTCACTCACAAGCTTTATTCTACGATGCTGTCGAACCAAACTTTATTTTCTGAAGCTGTCTCGCCAAACTTCAGACTTCGTCGCTTTCTTTAGATTATCGTTTGACAGAAACAACAATCTCTCATATTCTGCAACATTAAAAGACTTATTTCGTTATATATACATGTAATACATATACATATATAAAATTCACTTCAGAAATCACCTCTCCTTAAAGTGTTCTTCATTTCAATTCCAAACAATTTAAGGGTTCACTGTAGAATCCATTATGATAATAATAATATTATTATTATTTTTGTTGTTGTGTCCTTTTGTGGAACAAAGTGTAATTTTCTTTACAATCGTTTGTAAGCTCCCTAAAGTTTTATTTCGTTTTTTTTCCTTCATAAATTATTTTATATTCATGTTCTTTTAAAGAGTTTCCTTTTTTCTTTATTACTTTAACGTAATCTCGACTATTTGATGATCTCTCTTTGTTTCTCCTTTGTTTTTTTGTTTTTTCTTTCTCTGTAAGTTTGTGATAAATATTCGTGAAAATCTTAAATATGATGGTAAATGATGATAATTATAATAATTGCAATAATTATAGTAAAGTTAAGTGAGACTGTATTTGACACTGCTATGAATTTATTGCAAAAATCTTCACGTTTAATCTACAAAGCACGTTACTCGTATCTGTCAACCACATATCGTTGTTGCGACAGAGTGGAATGAAGTTTTGCAGCTCTGACACACACACGCACACATACGGAGTGCGGTGTAACACCCACACTCTCTTTTACTCTTTCTTTCTCTATCCCTTACACACACACATACTCACATCAACTCACTTTCGCATACACACATAAACACTTCACACTAACTTTTTTTCACACATACGCTCTTTTCTCACTTTCTTTTCTCTCTCTCTCACTAACCACACAATAACTTTCTCTCTCTCTCTCTCTCTTTCTTTCTCTCTTATACTCACACATACAACTTCACATTGACTCTCTCTTTCTCTCGCTCTCTCCCTCATACACACACATCACACAAACTCTTTTACACACGCACTCACCCACCACACAAACTCTCTCCCTCCCCCTGTCTCTTAACGCACGCCTCATAGTAACACTCACACGCACACACATGCACATACACACTAACACCACAAAAAATACTCACGCTCTCTTTACCTCACACGCGCACACACGAAACTTATTGAAACTTACTCTTACACATACGCACATATACCCACACATACACACACGTACGCACATGCCCTCTGAAGCTCTTCTTTCACACGTACACATAGAGAACACAAACACACACACACACACACATACGGAATTTATTGAAACTCTCACACATACACACACGTACGCACATGCCCTCTGAAGCTTTTCTTTCACACGTACATATAGAGCACACAAACACACACGCGCCAAATTTATTGAAACTCTCGCACATGCACACATACACACAACCAAACAGATAACACATACACACACATACGGAATTTATTGAAACTCTCACACATATACAAGCGCGCGCGCATGCTCTTCTGAAACTTCTTTCACACAATACACATGGAGAACACAAGCACACACACACACACACACACACACACTAGTTGTCCAAACTCTCTCTCTCCCTCTCTCTCATACATGCATGCATAAACGCAGAGAACACACACACGCACACGTACACACGGCTCGTCTCGGGTAGCTTTCCACTTTTAACCGTCGCTTTCCTTCATTTTTTTTGTTTTGTTTTATGATTTGCGTCTTTCCTTCATCCCCCCCACCTCATCGCCCTGCATAACCCTCCGTCTTTTTCCCTCGTCTTTTATTTCTGGGTCGGGCAACCGACGTTTTACAAGTGTAGGAAACTGAAAATAGTATAACAAAACAAATATAATGATACTACTACTACTAATAATAATCATATTAACAATAACTAAATATGACAGCAAAAGCCAGTCCGGCTTAATTTATATGACGAGGTCGTGTCTCCGGTGTCATTCGCTTCCTTATGTTGTTCTTAGCTGTTGTTGATGCTGATGTTGGTGTTTGTGGTGTCGGTGGTGGTGCTGCTTCTGTTGACAGTATTGTTGGTGGAAGTGGTGGTGGAAGTGATGGTGATGTTGGTGGTACCGTTATTGTTATTTAGTCCAGCGGTTTTCAAACTTTTTGACTTGCGGACCCCTTTATATTTCAGGCTTTATCTTAGGGACCGGACCCCCTTATAAACGCTTATGAAATTTATACATAAATATTTGTTTAAAACTAACATATATTTTTACATTTATTTATTTAACAGTATTTAACAAATAGGTTTATTGTCAATTAAAAGATTTCGATTAAAAAACATATAGAAAATCAAATTGCCCATAAAAAAGTATTTGCTGTCCACGGACCCCCTGTCTTGTCCTTGCGGACCCCCTGAGGTCCGCGGACCACAGTTTGAAAACCCCTGATCGAGCCGACATGTAATCAAAGACATTCCTACCAAGACCATTCCGCTTTGGGGGAGATTTGGGGGGGCGGGGGGAACTATATAGGTCTACAGTATCTAACGTGCATCTCTCCCATCCCCACATACTTTTTTTATAATACGATGGAGTGAGTGATTTCAAAGAGATTTGACTGCTGTTTCTAACATGCGGCACAACTGTGAAAATGTCCACGTGTTGTTTTGTCTTCTTTTCGCTGTTGTTCTTGTTTAACTGCCCTGTTAGCAGCTCTGGTCGAGTAGATTTAATGATCAAAGGTCATCCTCCCGCCATCATCTCTGCTTCAGGAATAGTGTATCCTGGACTACATTTTATTTGACGTGTTCTGAATGAAGAACATTGTAAGGTGTGATTTGAAGAAGATTTGGCTGTTGTTTCTAGCTGGTGGAGGAGGAGGAAAAAGAAGAGAAGGGGAAGGAGAAGGAGGGGATGAGCAACAGGAGGAGGGGAGGGAGCAAAAGAAGTAGTAGTAGTAGTAGTAGTAGTAGTAGTAGTAGTAGAGAAGAAGAAGAAAAAGAAGAAAAAGCACTAGATGGAGAAAGAGGGGGAGAAGAAAAAGCAGTAGAGACGGAGGAGGTGGAGAAGAAGAAGTAAAAAGGAGAAGGAGAAGGAGAAGAAGTAGAAGAAGGAGGAGGAGGAGGAGGAGTCGAAGAAGAAAAAGCAGTAGAAGGAGGAGAAGAAAAAGAAGAAGAAGAAGAAGAAGATGGAGAAGAAGAAGAAGAAGAAGATGGAGAAGAAGAGGAAGAAGAAGAAGAAGAAGAAGAAGAAAATGAAATGGTGGTGGTAGAAGAAGTAAAAAGCAGGCAGAGGAGACAACGAAGAAAGACAAAAAGGATCTTTCAGTATAGTTCAATCCTCATGGGGAAAACCCCTCACAGGAGTTAGAGCCATGACCAACCTGCCCTTACACATACACACACAGACACACATACAGACACAAGATTGCATTGATCAAAGGGTCATTCCTTTATAAAACATACGTTAGTGAGTGATTTGAGGGAAACTTGACACCTATTTCTAGCAGAGTGAATGACCGCCCACATTGACTTGTTGACTCGTATAAAGAAGTAAGAGCATCCAGAGGAAGAACATGAAAGATGAACAAGAAGCTGGAAGAAGCGAGGTGATGATGATGATGAGAAGAAGGAGGAAGAGGGGGAGGATGGTGGTGATAATGTCGATGATGAAGATGATGAGGATCTTTTTTAAAACGGGGGCCACATTTTTCATTAACGAAACACTTTGAAACTTGGAACACTGGTAGAATGTGTCATATAAAACATCTTTTTCTCTTAGTCTTCTTTAAAAAAAAAGAAATCCCTAAGTTATTCCATGTTAAAGTTGTCGTATTTCTGTAATTTCAACCAATCACTGACGTCCATTCAGCCGATATACATTAAGTGCCGACTACATAAACAAATGATTCTGAAACAATTAACCCTAACCTTAACCCTAACCCTAACCCTAGGGTTAGGGTTAAGGTTAAAGCAAATTTAAAATGAAAAAAGCAAATAAAACGAAGGTATGGAGATTAAATACGCTTTACATCGCTTAATCAGCCAAAGGAGTAAATATAAACAATTGAATACTTGTCAGTGATTGGTTGAAATTATCGAAATAAGACAATTTTTTACATGAAATAAATTCGAATACAAAAATATTTTTCTGTTCTATAACACAAAATAGATAAGTATACGAAGTTTGAAAGTCTTTCCGTACCAAAAACACTACGTAAAACATTAATGAAAAATGTGGCCCCCGTTTTAAAATAGATCCGATGATGATGGCAGTGGTGATGATGATGATGGTGGTGGTGGTGGTGATTATGATGATGGTGGTGGTGGTGGTGGTGATCATGATGATGGTGGTGAGATGATGTAATTCGCCGCAACCAATTCTAAGACTAATTGAAAGAAATCGGGACATTTTGATGCCAAACAATATTTTTATTATTTTTATTGTTTTAGTTTTAGCCATTGTACATCTTTCTCTCTCTCCCTTTCTCCCCTTTCACCCTCTCTCCTTCTCTCTCCCCTCCCTCTCTTCCTCTCTCTCTTGTTCTCTCTATTTCATATTCTGTTATATTGTTTTTACATACTAAGTGTACTTTACTCATGAAAACATTTGTTCCCTGTAAATTGGAACAGAACAGGTGTGTAGCTTAATAGAAATGCTAATTTGAATTCCCTCCCCCCATCTCTCTCTCTCATATACACACACACACATACACGTGCGAATACACACAAAGTACGAAATGAGACGGTTGGTCGCAATTGTTTCGACACCGCTGATGAGATGGCACAGCTGATTGCATATTCAGCCTGTTTTGGCGACCACTTCTTGGAGCTGGACTTTCCAGTCTGGTGCGCGATTGATCAGGTGTCAAAAGACGTGGCACCCACCGAGCAGAAAGCCTTCGTCATGTCAAGTTCATTGGGCAGAATATTCTTAACTCTCACTTGAGATATGCTAATAGCATTGGCTATTTGATTTACAGTCAATCGCCTGTCACCCATCACTATGTGGGGAATTTGTTGTTGTTGGCACTCCGTCGCTTACGACGACGAGGGTTCCAGTTGATCCGATCAACGGAACAGCCTGCTCGTGAAATTAACGTGCAAGCGGCTGAGCACTCCACAGACACGTGTACCCTTAACGTAGTTCTCGGGGATATTCAGCGTGACACAGTGTGACAAGGCTGACCCTTTGAATTACAGGCACAACAGAAACATGAAGTAAGAGTGAGAGAAAGTTGTGGTGAAAGAGTACAGCAGGGTTCGCCACCATCCCCTGCCGGAGCCTCGTGGAGCTTTAGGCGTTTTCACTCAATAAACACTCACAACGCCCGGTCTGGGAATCGAACCGCGACCCTATGGCCACGAATCCGCTGCCCTAACCACTGGGCCATGATTGAAATTAACGTATGCTAAATTTCACAGCTCTACCATCACTACTTAGTGAGCCTAGGAAAATGTAAGTCCACCCTCGTAAAAAGAAATTATACTCGCACACAGAAATACACACTCACACACACACACACACACACACACACACACACAAACATCTATGCATATATACATGTGTGTGTGTGTGTGTGTGTGTGTGTGTGTGTGTGTGTGTGTGTGTGTTCTTTTACTTGCTTCAGTCATTTGACAGCGGCCATTCTGTATGTATACAGCAGTACGAGTGCACCATTGTACGAGTAATTTGCTGTACGAGCCGAGGCTCGTGCGAATTTTTGTCTTGAAGTGCTAGCGAAAATCTGCAGTACGAGCGAGTTTCATAAAAGCGACCACTTGTCGGCGCACAGCTCGCACAAAAGGCGCTGTCTCCGCTCACTCGGTTCACGTGTTTATCTCGTTGAGACAGCATCCCTGTTGTGTTTTCCCCGGTGTTTTTGCTTAAGTTTGTGCGTTTTTTGTTATTATTTTATAATAATTAGTTGTGTTAGCCATGGGTCCTAAGAAGATTAGTGCAAAGAGTAGTGCCGAGAGATAGAAAAAGCTGATTGCGATAGAATTAAAGAAGGAAATCATTGATAAACACGAGAGAGGAGTGTGTATAGTGAACATAGCACGCCAATACGACCGAAGCACGTCGACGATCTGCACCATCCTGAAGAAAAAGAACGAGATCAAGACCGTTACTACAGCAATGAGGGTCTCCAGGCTCTCTAAGCAACGCACATCTGTCCACGAAAGGATGGGAAAATTGTGGATCAACGAGAAGCAACTCGCAGGCGATACGATTACGGAAACCATCATCTGCGATAAAGCACGAACGCAGTATAGGGATCTCTTGAAGCAGAACCCTGAAACATTGACGGAGGAGACATCAGTAGACGCATTTAAGGCCAATCGCGGCTGGTTTGATAATTTCAAGAAGAGAACTGGTGTTCATAACGTTGTCAGGTATGGAGAAGTAGCGAGTTCTGACACGAAGGCAGCTGAAGATTTCGTGCATGAATTCCGTCAGCTCATCGGAGCCGGGTGGTACATCGCACAACAGGTATTCAACTGTGATGAAAGTGGCCTTTTTGGGGGAAAATATGCCCAGAAGAACCTACATAACTGCAGAGGATAAGAAAATGCCAGGCCACAAGTCTATGAAAGATAGACTAACTCTGGCCCTTTGTGCCTATGCGAGTGGAGACTAGAAGATTAAGCCGCTTCTTGTATACCATTCCGAAAACCCTGAGGACGAAACGAATCTATTAAACACATATTTGTCTCAGCGTTGGAAAGGTGGCAAAAACAAAAAACATCAATCAATGAAATTAAGTTAAGGAATAGTTTCCTAAACGTTCTATATTTGTTTGGTTTGAAATGCGCAAATAATTTATGTAATTTTCAAAATGCCATTGTGTCATCAAGTTAAAAGTGTTCCAGAATCATGAGTGTTGATTTAGTCTATTAGCATTTATGCATATTTGCAAATATATATATATATATATATATATATATATATATATATACATACATACATACATGTTTATGTGTTCGTGCGCGCGCGCTTATATATGTATGTAGATGCATATGTATATGTATATATATGTATATGTGTTTATACATATGCCTATACATATATGAATATTTACATATGTATTTACACACACACACATATACACATTTTGGGGATATATCAATACACCCAAAACACACACACACCCCTCACACACACACTTACACACACTTAAACACATGAGCAGATTGGTAAGTGTTATAGAAACCAATTAGCGCCATTCAGTTCTTGTCTGTTGTTGATGGATGGATTAATTAATTAATTAATCAATTAATAGGGATATTCTCCTCAACCTTCAGATTTGCCATATCCGGTTTCATGACTTGATGGCCTGTCGTAATAAACTTATAACATTTCTCAAGACATTTTATATTTTAATGAAAGAAACATTTGTATTTGTTCTTTGATGTGGATATGTACTTTACGAATAGTGCTCCTGACGTTAAGATTCATCTTACTTATTCTACGCCTTGTGTTACATTACGCACGCCTGCAACGCCATGTACACATTGCCGAAGGATTGTTACACATTGGGACCAATTCCAGGACAGATATTTTCTTTATGGAAAAGATTTGGAGCATTCCAACTGCACATTCAGTTCTTTATGGAAAAGATTTGGAGCATTCCAACTGCACATTCAGTTCTTTATGGCGGCAATGTTCCTAACATCAAAATGATATTTAGAGAGTAAGTATTACCACTAGAAACGTGTGTTCTCTTCAGAGGTTTATTATTTGGTGTTTGACAAAAGCTACAAAAGGTGCTGGATAGCCGTTATCTGTTAGAATTCTTTGAACTGCTTCATGTTGCTGGTTCTATACCTCAAATCGCTACACTTGTTTTTTATACTGGAGCGTTCATACCATACGTAGGTATCCCTTGTTTTGGTGGAAATAATCCTCATCGAACGTATAAAAGACTGTGGGCAGACCTCCTATGGCAGTAAGTTTTAATAAATCTTTCCTCTGATTTTGAGCCGGAGGACAGAGAGAAGGGAAGAGGGGTGACATGGAATTTTCCACTTCTACTGTCGGAGATTTGTATTCATCGATGTTGTTGAACCTGATATATATGTTGACCGCCTTTTCACGAGAACCTTTACCAAGACTACTTATAGGGATCAAGTCTATCGGGTTTACTAGTCATCACTTTTATAGATCAGCTAGAACGCAATGCGTTTAACACCTGCTATTCCTAAGGTTTCTTCAGATATATGGATGACATTCTCACGCTGACTTCTCGCGAGGAGACAGTCAACACAGTATACGCATACAGCATCACCAAGCTTTGACTATCCTTACAAATGTACAAAAAATGTAATTCAACAGTGACTTGTAATGTGAATTTATACCAGGTCGCACTTTGTAGTTTTTTACAAAGACAGTCGGAAAGGATAATACCGGGAATGTATATAAAAGAAATCCAAGATCCAGATTTCTGAACTGTGCCAATTACTGGAAAGTACCGGTGGATTTAGATGAAGCGCTTGTGTTTTTAAGATGTTTTTTAATAGCCATGATTGTTGAGTTGACGACGATATGTTGGGGAGGCAACATGGAATGGACACATAAAAGAAATAGCCTAAAATGTGGAGGTGTTTGGGAATCATGTGTTGTACAAGGATGGTAGTGTAGGGTACTTACGGTAGAGGTTTGTTGCTAGATGTACATTTTAAGTGACAGATATTGGACTGGAGTGATATCTCAGAGCAGCGGTTCGCGAATTGGAGAAGGAAGCAAAGAATGTTTCATGGTGGATATGGCAAATGCATGTAAGAGAAAGACAGCAGTCGAGAGCGAAAATCAAATACTCAGCAAGTAATAAAGAAAAAGGTTGTTATGTGGCTGGGGGTGTTTGAAACTGCATTGTACCTGGTGTTATAGCTTCCTGGATAACAGAGTGAGGAAAGCATGCTATTTTTCCCCTCCAAAAGAATGAACCCAGACGTTTCCTGTTAGTATTATTGCTGTTCGGTCGGCCTCGCTAGATGCAGCGATTCTGTCGGAAGGTGTCAAAATCGATGGAGTAATTCTGCCGGAAGTAGTAATTGTTCAGGCTCTTACATTCTGTGTTTCAATCTCACCGCAGTCATCTTTGTCCTTCATCCTTCCAGGTTCGGTTAATAAAAATTGTACTAATGTCATTCAAGTAATGTGGGGAGATTCACACGACTACAAACCAAAAGGCTGCATTCCTAAGACATTTTTGAAGCTCCATAAAGTCCTTGTTCTTCGTTTTGACATAATCAGAAGCATGGAGAGGGAAGACCTGCTGTATGAGTAATCTGTTAGCTTTCCGCTATACATACAACCTAACACAGACCTGGAGAGGACATCCCAGTGTCGCTTTATCACGTTCCCTCAATACGGAGTCAATGAAGGCTAGTCGCGCTTTTTTCTCGACTCCGTTCAGGAAATGCAGTTTCGTTAACAACGAAGTCTATTCACACACAGATGCTGAATGCATTTTATTAAACATACACATGTAAATTTAAACATATATCGATCGTGTAGAACAAATGAAGAAAACTAAACAATTATGTAATTAGATTGAAGTAAACTCACCTAATTGACGACTAATGACTTGTGAAACTAGTTTAACCACAGAATTTAATTGTATCGCGTGGCTTAATGCATTTATAATTTGAATATGTAAATTTATAATTTAACTTAACCACAAATACGATGAATCGTCACTGCAGCTTATATTTTTGAAAACAAACAGATGTAAATTTATAATGTATGCAAAAACTTATTCACAAACACAGTCACACTACTTTTCTTTATTCTTTCATTGAATATTTTATTTATGTTTTTTACTAATTTCAGTCATTAGACTGCAGCCACTCTGGGGCATGGTTTAGTCCAGTCATGGGCAAACTGTTGCTTGAGAAGCTTTCTGAATGACCAGCCTAACGAAAAACTATCTTGAAAGGTTTTAGCAGTACGGCCCACCTGATGGTGAACTATGCTTCATGTGGCCCGCTTCTCGAAAGCGTTTGCCCTTGCCTGGTTTAGTCGATCATGTTGTCTCTAGTGTTATTTTAAAGCCTGGTTCTTATTTAACCGATCTTTATTTGGTTATGTCTCGAAGTTTGTAC